>NC_084755.1:5526112-5613612 GCF_033978785.1 Entelurus aequoreus
ACTTTTCCCCCCTTAACATGCTTCAAAACTCACCAAATTTTTTACACACATCCAAACTCGGGCAGAGCACACTTTAGTCAAAAAACCAAACCCCAAAAATCAAAATTGCGCTCTAGCGCCCCCCCTCTTACTTCCACCAGGAAGGTCGTAGAGACATGAAACAAAAACCTCTATGTAGGTCTCACTTAGACCTACCTTTCATAATTTCACATCCTCGGGCTAAAACCAACAGGAAGTTGGCAATTTTCCCTTCAAGACAAAAAATGACTAAAAACACTCATTTTTGCTTTTTGACCTGTAATTTCACCCCCTTAAAATACTTCAAAACTCACCAAACTTCTCACACACATCGGGACTGGTGGAAATTGCGATCTAAAAAAAAAAAAAACGAACCCCAATACTCAAAATTGTGCTCTACATAATTTTTGAAAAAAAACAGAGAAAAAACTGCTCCTCAGAGGAAAACTCAGACAAAACTGCTTGTAACTTCCGGTAGGAACGTCTTAGAGACATGCCCCCTAGGGAGAAAACTGCCTGTAACTCCCACTAGGAAGGTCGTAGAGTCATGAAACAAAAACCTCTATGTAGGTCTGCTTTAGACCTACAACTCATAATGACACATCCTCGGGCGAAAACCAACAGGAAGTTGGCAATTTCCCATTTTAGACAAAAATGTACTAAAAACACTGCTTTTTACATCTTTGACCTCTAATTTGACCCCCTTAAAATACTTCAAAACTCACCAAACTTCTCACACACATCGGGACTGGTGGAAATTGCGATCTAAAAAAAAAACCGAACCCCAAAACTCAAAATTGTGCTCTACATAATTTTTGAATAAAACAGAGAAAAAACTGCTCCTCAGAGGAAAACTCAGAAAAAACTGCTTGTAACTTCCGGTAGGAACGTCTTAGAGACATGAAACAAATACCTCTATGTAGGTCTCACCTAGACCTACATTTCATAGATTGACATCCTTCAGCAAAAATCAACAGGAAGTTTGCTATTCCTCCTTCAGAACAAAATTTTTGTTACAACCGGTCACCAAACATCAAACGTTATCTCCTCCAAGCGCGTTTGTCGTTTCGGCTTCAAACTGCTACAGGAGAGAGATTGAACCCTTCTGATTAAAAGTTGAGGAAAGAATTGTGATAAGTGCTACCGTTTAGATTTTACGAGCCTTCAAAGACCCGCAGCACTGATGCTGCTCCGGTGCCTATAATGACAACGGAAAATGCAATTATGTCTTTTTTGTCCTCAAAATTCTACACACAATACCCTATAATGACAATGTGAACTCAGACACAACTTCCTCTAACTCCCAGTACGAATATCATAGAGACACGAAACAAAAACCTCTATGTAGGTCTCACTCAGGACTACCACTGGACAAAAGTATTGGACACCTAGGACTAGCACCTGCCAAAAGGCGGACCCGACCAACGCTGCTTGCAGCTTTAATTTACAATTGTAGTTGAAACTTTTACATTGTGTTGCGCTCATGATGGCGTAACCAAACTAGATTATTTGGAATATTTATTCCCTTTTTTACATTTAGTATATTTAAATATAGTGTGTTTTATGCTTTTTTTCTTTTTGGAACATGTACTATACATATAATACAATAAAGTCCCATATAAAATTATGTTTCTAGCAATACTTTAATTTAGCCTTTGAAAGTAACACTCCAATGTCCATTAGTGCAGCTGTACACTAATGTACTTACTAATGTACTTACTAATGTACTTACTAATGTACTTACTAATGTACTTACTAATGTACTTACTAATGTACTTACTAATGTACTTACCAGAGACCAAGAGTGATGATTATTATCAACACTTAAGAGTGTTATTGTAATACCAAATGATGTCTGTCTGTAAATAAATAATTATGTAGCAAGATGGAAGGAAGTTGAAACATTCTCAACATTCTCAGGTTCAATCACTTTCAGGCGAAAAGGAAGTAAAAAATGTTGTCAAAGATAAAAAGAGCTGAACAACTTCTGGAACACAATTTACATTTTTGGAACAATTGGATGTAAGAACAGAGCAGAAAGTTCTCCGCCTTTGACACCCAATTTAAAATGAAGAGAAGGTGATATCACATTTAAAGAATAGACATCCATCCATCTTCTTCCGCTTATCCGCGGTCAGGTCGCGGGGGCAGCAGCCTAAGCAGAGAAGCCTTGAGAGGACTGGTTCCAACCACTTTGTCCAGCTCCTCCTGGGGGATTGTTAGTTATCACACAACTCTTATGCTTAAAGGCCGTTGCTATAGTTATTATCAATTGTGCTGAAGTTCAATCAATCAATCAATCAATGTTTATTTATATAGCCCTAAATCACAAGTGTCTCAAAGGGCTGTACAAGCCACAACGACAAGTTGTACTTTTCTATCTGTGCAAAGGGACAACTTGCGATCTTTGCAATCCGGGGCGGCATGGCGTAGTGGGTAGAGCGGCCGTGCCAGAAACCTGAGGGTTGCAGGTTCGCTCCCCGCCTTTTGACATGCAAATCGCTGCCGTTGTGTCCTTGGGCAGGACACTTCACCCTTGCCCCTGTGCCGCTCACACTGGTGAATGAATGACAGGTGGTGGTCGGAGGTGCAAACTGGCAGCCTCGCTTCCGTCAGTCTACCCCAGGGCAGCTGTGGCTATAAATGTAGCTTACCACCACCAGGTGTGAATGAATGATGGCTTCCCACTTCTCTGTGAGCGCTTTGAGTATCTAATACTAGAAAAGCGCGATATAAAATCTAATCCATTATTATTATTATCTTGGATTGCGAGTCGTCTCGTATCAGTGTTTGTGTCCAGACCCGGCCTGCTGACTGCCAAGGGCAAACATCGAGTACCTTGACGCAGACAAAGCAGAGGCAGGGTGATATCACGGGTGTCAGCACATTTCCGTTTCTGAATAATCATATATTGTGTCTAACTGGGGCTGCTGAAATGACCCCCCTTCCTTCAGAAGCAGCCTCAGTGATGTAACCAGGGACCTCACAAATAAATAGAGGAGCACGTGGGCTGTGCCTTAGAGCGTAGGTTGGATCTGTAACTGAGTGTGCAGCCCAATACGTCTCTCCTCATTGAGCCAAAATGAACTCTGTCTCTGCATGATTCCTTGCTTCTAGTCTGTTTAATAGATGTCATCAGTGTTTGATCCTGACAGGGATCCCGAGATGTTCCCAGGCCAGCCGGGAGACAATGATGTCATCATACATTTATTGTTCCGAAGACTTTTCTGAAGGGCCAGTAAGGTGACTGGTAGTAAAGTGACTGGTAGTAAAGTGACTGGTAGTAAAGTGACTGGTAGTAAAGTGACTGGTAGTAAAGTGACTGGTGGTAAAGTGACTGGTGGTAAAGTGACTGGTAGTAAAGTGACTGGTAGTAAAGTGACTGGTAGTAAAGTGACTGGTAGTAAAGTGACTGGTGGTAAAGTGACTGGTAGTAAAGTGACTGGTAGTAAAGTGGCTGGTAGTAAAGTGACTGGTAGTAAAGTGACTGGTGGTAAAGTGACTGGTAGTAAAGTGACTGGTAGTAAAGTGACTGGTAGTAAAGTGACTGGTGGTAAAGTGACTGGTGGTAAAGTGACTGGTAGTAAAGTGACTGGTAGTAAAGTGACTGCTAGTAAAGTGGCTGGTAGTAAAGTGACTGGTAGTAAAGTGACTGGTGGTAAAGTGACTGGTAGTAAAGTGACTGGTAGTAAAGTGACTGGTGGTAAAGTGACTGGTGGTAAAGTGACTGCTAGTAAAGTGGCTGGTAGTAAAGTGACTGGTAGTAAAGTGACTGGTGGTAAAGTGACTGGTAGTAAAGTGACTGGTGGTAAAGTGACTGGTGGTAAAGTGACTGGTAGTAAAGTGACTGGTAGATCACAATCCACGGGTTGGTGATCCTCATTTAGACTAGTTGGTTATTTCTACTCTTGTGTTATTGCAATGACAAAATACACCAAAAAAAAGTGAACATTGTGAGCGAAGGCGGTGGCTCAGAGGATAGAAGTGGTCGGCCAGAAAATGGAGGGTTCCTGGTACGAATCCAGCTTCTGCCGTCCACTGCCATTGTGTCCTTGAGCAAGACACTTGACTCAAGTGTGGCAAGAACTCCGTGCAAACAAAGAGAGGATTCAAAAAAAGGTGTTTGATGAACGGATGACAGGAAGTCATCAGTTTGTAACCATTTTCTACCGCTTGTCCCTCTCAGGGTGGAGGGTGCTGGAGGCCAGTTTATGGCGGACAAATACACAATAAATGTATTTAAAATTGTAATCCCAATTGTTGCATCTCTATAACATGTTTCTGTAACTGTACAGGATTAGTTGTCTTTTTGTACGGGGGGGAGGGACGGCTTGGTTCCCGGGCGTGGCCACCGCTGCTGCTCACTGCTCCCCTCACCTTCCAGGGGGTGAACAAGGGGATGGGTCAGATGCAGAGGACAACTCTCACCACACATGGTGTGTGTGTGACAATCATTGCTACTTTAACTTGACTAAAAGTGGATGTTCCTGGCTGCTGTCAGTGTCGACCAATCTAATGAGGGGGGGGGGGGGGGGCGTGGTCATGATCAGTGCGATACAGACTGTATATGCTGCATGCGTGATATAGAAGACATGATCAGTGTGATACAGACTTTATATGCTGCATGCGTGATATAGAAGACATGATCAGTGTGATACAGACTTTATATGCTGCATGCGTGATATAGAAGACATGATCAGTGCGATACAGACTGTATATGTTGCATGCGTGATATAGAAGACATGATCAGTGTGATACAGACTTTATATGCTGCATGCGTGATATAGAAGACATGATCAGTGTGATACAGACTTTATATGCTGCATGCGTGATATAGAAGACATGATCAGTGCGATACAGACTGTATATGTTGCATGCGTGATATAGAAGACATGATCAGTGCGATACAGACTGTATATGCTGCATGCATGATATAGAAGACATGATCAGTGCGATACAGACTGTATGTTGCATGCGTGATATAGAAGACATGATCAGTGCGATACAGACTGTATATGTTGCATGCATGATATAGAAGACATGATCAGTGCGATACAGACTGTATATGTTGCATGCATGATATAGAAGACATGATCAGTGCGATACAGACTGTATATGCTGCATGTGTGATATAGAAGACATGATCAGTGCGATACAGACTGTATATGCTGCATGCGTGATATAGAAGACATGATCAGTGCGATACAGACTGTATATGCGGCATGCGTGATATAGAAGACATGATCAGTGCGATACAGACTGTATATGCGGCATGCGTGATATAGAAGACATGATACAGACTGGCATGAACAAAGTGAAACTAAACCCAGATGGCAACAAACTTGTTTTTATTTGAAATAAATGTCAAGCTAGGCGATGCTGCCAGCGTTGGAGGCGATCCTGGGCCAGAGATCAGCACATTCCTTCGCCACCGGGCCAGTGATGGCAGAACCTGAGGATGCAGAAAGCATTAATACAGTAAGTCAGTCTTCTACAGTCAAGTGTTATGACACACACACACACACACACACACACACACACACACACACACACACACACACACACACACACACAAAAGGACATGGGTGTCAGACTCTGGCCCGCAGGCCAAAATTGGCCACAGTGGCGGTGGCACAATAACACCTCATTCACCGCTAATCCTCATACTTGCCAACCCTCCCGAGAGACTCACAAATCCAATGCAGCACTAACTCTTCTGGGCTGTAATATACACCCCCCCCAACCTGGTAGCGGGGGGTGTATATTGCAGCCCGGAAGAGTTAGTGCTGCATGGGATTCTGGGTATTTGTTCTGTTGTGTTACGGTGTGGATGTTCTCCCGAAATGTGTTAGTCATTCTTGTTTGGTGTGGCTTCACAGTATGTTTCTAACAGTGTTAAAGTTGTTTATACGGCCATCCTCAGTGTAACGTGTATTGCTGTTGATCAAGTATGCGTTGCATTCACGTGTGTGTGCGTACAGAAGCCGCACATATCTTGTGACTGGGCCGGCACGTTGTTAGAATGGATGAAAAGCAGACGTGACGACAGCTCGTAGAGGACGTTAAAGGCAGTGCCTTTAAGACACGCCCCCAAGACTGTGGTCTGGGCGGACTAGGAGATATAATGACTGATGAAGACCTTGGTTGGATAATGAAGGTTGCCTCAGCCCCGACATGAATGAACTAGCATCCCAGCAAAGATGTCAGGTATCTGGCTTGGGCACATCAGATTAGATCAGTGTGTTTAAAGTCCTGAATAGTTGATTTATTCATTGTTATTTTATTTTCTAATTTATTAGCCTGTGGAAAAAGTTCATGTTGATATTTACCTCCGAAGGCTGCAAATAGAAAAGAGGCATTCCATTTTTTATTTTCATTTTATTTGATATGTAATTCATATATTTTAATTATAATTATTTGAAACTGGATTTTGCATGTCACTATAAAGTTCTATAAGTCTTGCTTGTTCAATATTCAATGCAAAACTTGTTTGGGTCCCTATTAAAAGGCTTTGTTCACTTTTACATTTTGGCCCACTCTATTTGAGTTTGACACCCCTGCTCTAGGACATTAGTTCTCTAGGCCCACTTCACATGAAAGAAGACATTTCAACAGACTACATCCCATAATAACAATGTGAAAGTAACAAACATGTTCCATCACTGATTGAGAGCAGCAGAAAGAAGTGTAACTGCCATCTCACCCACAGTGAAGGACTTTAATATTCTCTTGCTTGACAACTCACACTGTCATGGTTTAGACAAAGCAAGTGCTTTTAGAAGAGGTCACACACACACACCAAACATGTTAGATATACTTTATAAACATGACTACCACCTGTGATTTGGTAGCACACTTGCCAACCCTCCCAAATTTTCCAGGAGACTCCCGAATTTCAGTGCCTCTCCCGAAAATCTCCTGAGACAAGCATTCTCCCGAACACCTCCCCATTTCCAGCCGGACTACAATATTGGGGGCGTGCCTTAAAGGCACTGCCCTTAGCGTCCTCTCACCTGAAAAGGAGACTATTATATATGTCTCCGTTATCCACAGGTTTATCTAGAACCCATAACACGGTGGCACTCATGAACGGAGGGGAGGGGCCACCTTGCAAGCAACATTCTGTGGATGTTTTCAACAAATCTGTGAAGGTTATGTTCCCGGATTCTGAGATCGCTCGCCAGTACTCAAATGGCAGAACAAAAGCTACTCAAATAGTGAAAAGTACGTGTTATTTATTTTAAGTAAGCAGCAAATACAGTACACTTAGTAGAACCCCGCCCACCTCCCCAATTCAGAGGTCTCAAGGTTGGCAAGTATGGGTGGTAGTCATGTTTATGATAGTTACATGGTTAAATCAAAAAGCAAACCCACCTTTCATTTCTCCTTTATTGTTGACAATGACACCCGCGTTGTCCTCAAAGTAGAGAAAGACTCCATCCTTTCGCCGGTAAGACTTGCGCTGCCGTATGACCACTGCAGGATGTACTGTGGACATGTTGACAGCTTTAATGGCTGACTAGAAGGTAAGTAAGGTAAGACTTGTGCTGCCGTATGACCACTGCAGGATGTACTGTGGACATGTTGACAGCTTTAATGGCTGACTAGAAGGTAAGTAAGGTAAGACTTGCGCTGCCGTATGACCACTGCAGGATGTACTGTGGACAACACCTTCTTAGTACATGTTGACAGCTTTAATGGCTGACTAGAAGGTAAGTAAGGTAAGACTTGCGCTGCTGTATGACCACTGCAGGATGTACTGTGGACAACACCTTCTTAGTACATGTTGACAGCTTTAATGGCTGACTAGAAGGTTCTACAATGAGATCAGCTGGCCGCCTTTAAAGGGGAACTGCACTTGTTGGAATGTTGTCTTGTTCACAAACCTTCCAAGGGACAACCAGACGTGTTTTGGCCATTGAAAATATGAAGAAAACGCTCACAAGATGCAAATAGCAATGCAGGTGATGAGGTCATCTATTCTGTGTCGGCTGAATGAAAGTGTTTAACAAGCTCTTGTTTACATCCTTTTAAAAAAATGTTTTAGTGTAGACCAGATCTGGGCAATTTAAGGCTCAGCGGCCACATGGGGCCCATTAAGCTTTTCAATCTGGCCAGCTGGACATTCCCAAATAATTTGTTTAGATGTTTAAGATGTAAAGTGTAGCTGCCATTATGATGTGCACTCATCTTTTATAATCACCCTAACTAAGTCTTCAACTATACTAAGTCTTTACATGCTTGGACTCTGCATCATATACTAGTCAATATGCTCATTTAATTAGTTACTATGCTCATCTAATTAGTTACTATGCTCATCTAATTAGTTACTACGCTCATCTAATGAGTTACTATGCTCATCTAATGAGTTACTATGCTCATCTCATTAGTTACTATGCTCATCTAATTAGTTACTATGCTCATCTAATTAGTTACTACGCTCATCTAATTAGTTACTATGCTCATCTAATGAGTTACTATGCTCATCTAATGAGTTACTATGCTCATCTAATGAGTTACTATGCTCATCTCATTAGTTACTATGCTCATCTAATTACCGTATTTTTTGGACTATAAGTGGCAGTTTTTGTCATAGTTTGGCCGGGGGTGCGACTTATACTCAGGAGCGACTTATGTGTGAAATGATTAACACATTAGTGTAAAATATCCAATATTATTATTGATGTCATTCACGTAAGAGACTAGACGTATAAGATTTCATGGGATTTAGCGATTAGGAGTGACAGATTGTTTGGTAAACGTATAGCATGTTCTATATGTTATAGTTATTTGAATGACTCTTACCATAATATGTTACGTTAACATACCAGTTGGTTATTTATGCCTCATATAACGTACACTTATTCAGCCTGTTGTTCACTATTCTTTAGACATTTTAAATTGCCTTTCAAATGTCTATTCTTGCTGTTGGCTTTTATCAAATACATTTCCCAAAATAATGCGACTTATACTCCAGTGCGACTTCTATGGTTTTTTTCCTTCTTTATTATGCATTTTCTGCCGGAGCGACTTATACTCTGAAAAATACGGTAGTTACTATGGTCATCTAATTAGTTACTATGGTCATCTAGTTAGTTACTATGGTCATCTAGTTAGTTACTATGGTCATCTAGTTAGTTACTATGGTCATCTAGTTAGTTACTATGGTCATCTAGTTAGTTGAAATGTGGGTGTCAGGGACAGACGTGGAAGGAGATTTCTACAACAAAGTTCTAAAGCTTAGTGATATATCACATATATCAGATTGTAGGTGTTTTTTTTCTTTTACCCTTCATGTTTATATTTTTGTTGCATTTGACTTGATTGTAAAATATATGGATGGAGAGGGGGTGTGACGTTCATATGTACCGTATTTTCCGCACCATAAGCCGCACCTAAAAACCACAATTTTTGTCAAAAGCAGACAGTGCGGCTTATAACCCGGTGCGCCTTATATATGGATTAATATTCATATTTATTTTCATAAGGTTTAGGTCTCGCAACTACGGTAAACAGCCGCCATCTTTTTTCCCCGTAAAAGAGGAAGCGCTTCTTCTTCTACGGTAAGCAACCGCCCCCATAGAAGAGGAAGCGCTTCTTCTTCTACTGTAAGCAACCGCCAAGGTGAGCACCCGCCCCCGTAGAAGAAGAAGCTCGCGGATATTTAATTTCATTTGTGTGTTTCTGTAAAGACAAAAAAATGTCTCCTCCTAAGAGACACGCGTACAAGGTTCCACTGACTTTTGATATTCATGTGAACCGCACTGTGGATACAACGGGAACACGTACAGTGAATATTCGCACCACAGGGAATGAGAAGTCGTCCTACTGTGATTCTAGCTTGCCATGCTAACGGCCAGAAACTTCCACCCACGGTGATATTCAAAAGGAAGACCTTGCCAAAAGAGAACTTTCCAGCCGGCGTCATCATAAAAGCTAACTCGAAGGGATGGATGGATGAAGAAAAGATGAGCGAGTGGTTGATAGACGTTTACGCGAAGACACCGGGTGACTTTTTTCACGCAGCGCCGTTCCTGTTGATCTACGACTGCATGCGCGTCCACATCATCGATGGTGTCAAAAAACAAGTGAAGCACACCGAAGAAGAATAATTCGAGGGATTTGTAGATGAGTAATAACTTCAGAAAGTGAGCTTTAAATGTTTATTTTGTGTGTTGTGTGACACTAACGTATGAGCAACGTTGAGTTATTGATGTTGCTATTGCTCTGCACTATTTTGAGTGTTACTATTTTTGTGATTGCACATTTGCACATTACATTTTGGGAGTGAACAGAGTTGTTAGAACGCTGGTTTGTAATATATTATTAAAGTTTGACTGACCTATCTGACTGTTTTGTTGACATTCCCTTTAGCGTAGCGTAGGTGCGGCTAATAGCACGGGGCGGCTAATAGGTAAACAAAGTTTTGAAATATGCCGTTCATTAAACGTGCGGCTAATAACACGGGGCGCCTTATGGTGCGGAAAATACGGTAGTCAATATTCAGTGTTTTATCCTTCATAGTTAATATTGTAACATTCTTTATTTTCATGTACATTCTGGGTGTCTCACTCAGGAAAAAAATGTTAAATGCCATTCCGTTTTTAAGGTGGTCTGTCATAACGTTTTTAGCATTCAGACATTATTGTGTATTAGTGTTCCTAAAATTCTGATATACTGGCCCCCAGACACATTTTTTGTCTCTAAATTTGGCCCCCTGGTCAAAATAATTGCCTTGACCTGGTGTACTGGGTTTCTATAATTCACACACAGGACTTCCTTCTGTTGCTGTTGACGGGTTTTCAATAATTGCCTTGACCTGGTGTACTGGGTTTCTATAATTCACACACAGGACTTCCTTCTGTTGCTGTTGACGGGTTTTCACGACACATTTCCGGTGTGTGTTGTGCTGAGAAGCCACATATATAAATACTGCTGAATGTCATGAAAAGAGGTAGCTCCATCTTTTGACACTCCTTCAACTCCCTTCCTTATGGGTACAATATTTTATTTTAAAAAACACAGAAGTGATGTTTTGACACGAAATTGAATGTTTAAACATTTTATCAGTAGTTTCCTTTTTTAGTTATAGTATAAATATTTATGAATGAATGAGTCATCTTTGTTGTTTGTAAGCACGTGACTAAAACAACTTAAAGGCCTACTGAAAGCCACTACTACCGACCACGCAGTCTGATAGTTTATATATCAATGATGAAATCTTAACATTATAACACATGCCAATACGGCCGGGTTAACTTATAAAGTGACATTTTAAATTTGCCGATAAACTTCCGGTTCGAAACGCCTCTGAGGATGCCGTATGCGCGTGACGTAGCCCGGCGAACACGGGTATGCCTTCCACATTGAAGCCAATACGAAAAAGCTCTGTTTTCATTTCATAATTCCACAGTATTCTGGACATCTGTGTTCGTGAATCTGTTGCAATCATGTTCATTGCATTATGGAGAAAGAAGCCGAGCAAGCAAAGAAGAAAGTTGTCGGTGCGAAATGGACGTATTTTTCGAACGTAGTCAGCCACAACAGTACACAGCCGGCGCTTCTTTGTTTACATTCCCGAAAGATGCAGTCAAGATGGAAGAACTCGGATAACAGAGACTCTAACCAGGAGGACTTTTGACTTCGATACACAGACGCCTGTAGAGAACTGGGACAACACAGACTCTTACCAGGATTACTTTGATTTGGATGACAAAGACGCAGACGTGCTACTGTGAGTATGCAGCTTTGGCTTCTAAACATTTGATCGCTTGACCATATGTGCGCAACTTTTTTTTGCGTATGTACGTAACTTTTTTAAAATATATAAGCTTTATGAACCTTGGTTTAGGTGAACGGTCTTTTGGGCTGAGTGATTGTGTGTGTTGTGCAGGTGTTTGAATTGTATTGGCGTGTTCTATGGAGCTAGGAGCTAGCATAGGAGCTAGCATAACACGTACCGTACGTGCGCGTCACGTACGTAACTTTTTAAAAATATATAAGCTTTATGAACCTTGGGTTAGGTGAACGGTCTTTTGGGCTGAGTGATTGTGTGTGTTGATCAGGTGTTTGAATTGTATTGGCGTGTTCTATGGAGCTAGGAGCTAGCAGAGGAGCTAGGAGCTAGCATAACAAACACGCAGGTGTTTTTATGCAGGATTAATTTGTGGCATGTTAAATATAAGCCTGGTTGTGTTGTGGCTAATAGAGTATATATATATGTCTTGTGTTTATTTACTGTTGTAGTCATTCCCAGCTGAATATCAGGTCACCCCCGCCTCTCACAGCATCTTCCCTATCTGAATAGCTTCAACTCCCCACTAGTCCTTCACTTGCACTTTACTCATCCACAAATCTTTCATCCTCGCTCAAATTAATGGGGAAATTGTCGCTTTCTCGGTCCGAATCTCTCTCACTTCATGCGGCCATCATTGTAAACAATAGGGAACTTTGCGTATATGTTCAACTGACTACGTCACGCTACTTCCGGTAGGGGCAAGCCTTTTTTTTTATCAGATACCAAAAGTTGCAATCTTTATCGTCGTTGTTCTATACTAAATCCTTTCAGCAAAAATATGGCAATATCGCGAAATGATCAAGTATGACACATAGAATAGATCTGCTATCCCCGTTTAAATAAAAAAAAATCATTTCAGTAGGCCTTTAAGCTGCATCCAGAAATTAGAGCCATTAAATGTGTACGCTTCATTATCTGATTTGTGGACTAATCATTAAGGTAATTGTTGACTAATGGACTATCAAAATAATAGTTAGTTGCAGCTCTACAGGACTCAGTCCATCTCAGAAAGGAGGTCAAGTGGTAGATGACGTGCAATTAGAACAGACGACAATGAGCCTAACACTTTTTGAAGTTCTTCACTAGTATAAAAACCGACCCAGTCAAGCAAATAAAGGCTCTTCAACAATGGCGGCAGCTTACTCAAATCAGCTGTCTAGTGGACCCCAGTGGGGCAAAGGAAGGTGGACACAAGACATCATCCATCATGTCTCATCACTGATTGAGATTGGTCAGTCACAAGGTGGACCTGCCATCTCACCCACAGTCATGGAGTTGCTGTTCCCTTCATGGACAACTCACTTTGTCACGGAGCAGACAAAGCAAGTGCTTTTTAGAAGGGGTGCCATCCTGCCTGGGATGTGAGCTGCTACCATGTCTGACAGCTGCACCTTCATTTAACAGCTCAATGGACTCAGCTTGCTACTCTAAACACTTGCATCTCAAATCAGTGCAGCTCATTAAAATGAATAAAAATATATTTCATCTGTGCTGGGCAGAACTGGACTTTAAAAACATAACTTTTAAACAGTAAGTAAAATATAACGTGTACTAGCATAAACTACCCATCTCCATCACAATAACATGTTAATCAGAATGTGTGCGATCAGGTCAGAATATTTTGAAAGGTGTGTCTACCGTATTTTTCGGAGTATAAGTCGCTCTGGCCGAAAATGCATAATAAAGAAGGGAAAAAACATATATAAGTCGCACTGGAGTATAAGTCGCATTTTTGGGGGAAATGTATTTGATAAAAGCCAACAGCAAGAATAGACAATTTAAAATGTGTAAAGAATAGTGAACAACAGGCTGAATAAGTGTACGTTATATGAGGCATAAATAACCAACTGGTATGTTAACGTAACATATTATGGTAAGAGTCATTCAAATAACTATAACATATAGAACATGCTATACGTTTACCAAACAATCTGTCACTCCTAATCGCTAAATCCCATGAAATCTTATACGTCTAGACCAGGGGTCACCAACCTTTTTGAACCAAGAGCTACTTCTTGGGTAGTGATTAATGTGAAGGGCTACCAGTTTGATACACACTTAAATAAATTGCCATAAGTAGCCAATTTGCTCAATTTACCTTTAACTCTATGTTATTATTAATAATTAATGATATTTATCTTTGTGGAAACACTGATCATCTTATGATTTCTCACAATAAATATATATAAAACAGATAAATATCAACATGCAACACTATTTTTATATTTTCTCTAAGTGCACATTTTTCAAATTGAACATTTTCAAATGATCACTTCTAAGACAGTCTTGGGAAATCACAATATCCCATTTTAACTAGCTAGCCACTAACATTTTTTAACAAATCATGAATTACTTTGCACCATGTTTGTACAAATAATAACTCATGTAAAATACAAAAGTCAACTCTCAAATGTTTAAATAAATCATGTCACACTTTGAACTGGACACCAAATCTGTTATCTGTTTCTTTGTCAGTTAGTGAAGACCAAGTCTTTCAAATATTTTCTTGGATTTTCAAATTCTATTTGAGTTTTGTCTCTCTTAAAATTAAAAATGTCGAGCAAAGCGAGACCAGCTTGCTAGTAAATAAATAAAATTTAAAAAAATAGAGGCAGCTCACTGGTAAGTGCTGCTATTTGAGCTATTTTTAGAACAGGCCAGCGGGCTACTCATCTGGTCCTTACGGGCTACCTGGTGCCCGCGGGCACCACGTTGGTGACCCCTGATGTAGTCTCTTACGTGAATGAGATCAATAATATTATTTCATATTTTACACTAATGTGTTAATCATTTCACACATAAGTCGCTCCTGAGTATAAGTCGCACCCCCGGCCAAACTATGACAAAAAACTGCGACTTATAGTCCGAAAAGTACAGTATTTCATTTAACCTGCAGAACAACACATTGTTGTTAAGAATTGCATCAATTTATTCTTCACAATTGTCAACCAACTTCAAGTATTTTGCCAAGAGGATTATTTGTAATGTCGACTTTTTCACAATGTGCTTTTTGTTCAAAGTACAACAATCTGAAGTTTAAATTTTAATGCCAACGTGGGGATAAATTATCTCCTATGAGCTAACATGAGTTTGACAACCCTTTTATATATGTTTGGCTAGGTCAGTACTTGAATGAATGCTCCTCCTAGGAAGTAGAACCCCACACAACTATAATCAGTATCACTCCCCTATACAATTGTAAGTAAACATCTGCATAAATGTTATCCTTATTAACATGAAGGAAAACAAAAAGAACAGATCAACTTACAGTAACTATTTAGTTTGTAACAGAAAAGATTTAAAATGTATCTGAAATTAAAAAAGCAATCAATCTTTCACACATTTTGCAGTGCACAGCTTTTTGAAGCATGATACTGTTATATATTATATATATAATATATTATATTATTTATTACTGTCTATTGTGAGCGAATTGTGGTTTTGAATTTCCCCCAGGGATCAATAAAGTACTTTCTATTCTATTCCATAAATCAGGCATGATACTGCACTGATAAAGCCGGCATGATACTGCACTGATAAAGCAGGCATCATACACCCTCCCATGAACAATTAGACATAACAGTATGAATATTATAATAGTGAAACCTGTTAATAGTAATTACACAGCCCTACTGTGGACCACTCCAACTATCCAACAAGTCAATTGAAGTGACAACTACATCATTCTTCACTTACCCTTCTTTCTAAGCTCTGGCTTGCCCTTCTTGACGGTTGCCATCACCATGTCACCCACTCCTGCTGCAGGCAGGCGGTTAAGGCGACCTTTGATGCCCTTCACAGAGATGATGTACAGGTTCTTGGCACCTTGAAGAAAGGTGACTACAATTAGCCATGTTGAATGTATAGTATCCACGCTTCCTAGAACATGTGTCAAATACCATCAGAGCACTCAACTTCTATTTCAGCTGCACACTTACACGTCTACATGAAGTGATCATAGTGACTCATGCTATTTAGATCTTAGTAAGACATCATGTCTCATCACTGATTGAGATTGGTCAGTCACAAGGTGGACCTGCCATCTCACCCACAGTCATGGACTTGCTGTTCCCTTCATGGACAACTCACTTTGTCACGGAGCAGACAAAGCAAGTGCTTTTTAGAAGGGGTGACATTACTGTGATACCTGTGCAGGTAATAACTACAACTTTTTAGAAGGGGTGACATTACTGTGATACCTGCGCAGGTAATAACTACAACTTTTTAGAAGGGGTGACATTACTGTGATACCTGCGCAGGTAATAACTACAACTTTTTAGAAGGGGTGACATTACTGTGATACCTGCGCAGGTAATAACTACAACTTTTTAGAAGGGGTGACATTACTGTGATACCTGTGCAGGTAATAACTACAAGGGGTGACATTACTGTGATACCTGCGCAGGTAATAACTACAAGGGGTGACATTACTGTGATACCTGCGCAGGTAATAACTACAAGGGGTGACATTACTGTGATACCTGCGCAGGTAATAACTACAACTTTTTAGAAGGGGTGCCATTACTGTGATACCTGCGCAGGTAATAACTACAACTTTTTAGAAGGGGTGACATTACTGTGATACCTGCGCAGGTATCACAGTAATGTCACCCCTTGTAGTTATTACCTGCTTGTGCAAGATGGCAGAATTAGGACGATACACTTTCAATGACATTGATTGCTGCTACTCAGCCTGATTGACCAGCTTCCTCTTGGGTATCTCTGCTCATTAGACATGTTGGATCTAATGAGACACCAATCTAACTAACAAGGATTATGAAGTCCTTGGTCTGCTGGAAGAGGTGAATGCTTTACATTACATGTCATATTGAAATACCCTCGGCCATCAGGCAAATGAACAATAACTCCTAACAGCAGCTCCTTGAATTCCTTCTAAGTCTATCTGATAGCTCAGTTACAGCTCTTTTTATTACCAAATATGTGTTATATGTGTTTTATGTCGCACGATTGCACCAAGAAAAATTCCTAGTTTGTGAACCCGTTCTCAAACAATGGCAATAAAACTATTCTGATTCTGATAAAATGACTAATTGCTTGTACCACTATTGTATCAGACAATATTTCTTCTCTAAAAGGTTGGCGCCCTCCAGGCAGTGATTGTAAGAATGTGATGAAGCATAACATACCTGTGTTGTCTGCACAGTTAATAACTGCTCCCACTGGAAGACCCAACGAGATGCGGAACTTGGCCCCGGAGGAGCCACCACGTCCTGGTAAAAGAAGCAATGTTTAGCGTGTCCGACCTCCAGGATCACTCACTCTTGAGACAAACCTCAACACAGGTGTATTTTGAACCAAGTTTATACCACTAGATGCTATATTCTTTCGCTATGTAATTGCAGGAGTTTTGTTGCTGTTAAGAGTTCCAGTCAGACGGGTTTTCACGACACATTTCCCGTGTGTTTTGTGCTGAGAAGCCACAGATGTATAAATACTGCTGAATGTCATGAAAAGAGGTAGCTCCATCTTTTGATTCTCCAACTCAATTCCTTATGGGTACAGTATTTTATTTTAAAAAACACAGAAGTGATGTTTTGACGCGAAATTGAATGTTTAAACATTTTATCAGTAGTTTCCTTTTTTACAGTTATAGTATAAATATTTATGAATGAATGAGTCATCTTTGTTGTTTGTAAGCACGTGACTAAAATAACTTAAGCTGCATCCAGAAATTAGAGCCATTAAATGTGTACACTTCATTATCTGATTTGTGGACTAATCATAAAGGTAATTGTTGACTAATGGACTATCAAAATAATAGTTAGTTGCAGCTCTACAGGACTCAGTCCATCTCAGAAAGGAGGTCAAGTGGTAGATGACGTGCAATTAGAACAGACGACAATGAGCCTAACACTTTTTGAAGTTCTTCACTAGTATAAAAACCGACCCAGTCAAGCAAATAAAGGCTCTTCAACAATGGCGGCAGCTTACTCAAATCAGCTGTCTAGTGGACCCCAGTGGGGCAAAGGAAGGTGGACACAAGACATCATCCATCATGTCTCATCACTGATTGAGATTGGTCAGTCACAAGGTGGACCTGCCATCTCACCCACAGTCATGGAGTTGCTGTTCCCTTCATGGACAACTCACTTTGTCACGGAGCAGACAAAGCAAGTGCTTTTTAGAAGGGGTGCCATCCTGCCTGGTATGTGAGCTGCTACCATGTCTGACAGCTGCACCTTCATTTAACAGCTCAATGGACTCAGCTTGCTACTCTAAACACTTGCATCTCAAATCAGTGCAGCTCATTAAAATTAATAAAAATCTATTTCATCTGTGCTGGGCAGAACTGGACTTTAAAAACATAACTTTTAAACAGTAAGAAAAATATAACGTGTACTAGCATAAACTACCCATCTCCATCACAATGACATGTTAATCAGAATGTGTGCGATCGGGTCAGAATATTTTGAAAGGTGTGTTGAAATGAAGCATTTTTATTTACTTATTTTTTGTCTTTTAATTCGCTTAAATATGTCCATGTGCACGTAACTGCTGGAGTCGGTGCTCCTTTTAGATGTTGCGTTGCCACTTTTATGCTAATGTTAGTAATATTTCTTTATTTTGTTCTGCTAGACTGCATTTCCAGCTGTGTAAGGGGAATGCGGCACAACGCTGATTGAACACAATGTTGTGATGAACTGGACTTTCTGGCTGCGCACATAGACAGAAGACGCACACATACACATCGAGGGAAGACGCACGCACACATCCAGGGAAAACGCACGCACACATCGAGGGAAGACGCACGCACACATCCAGGGAAGACGCACGCACACATCCAGGGAAGACGCACGCACACATCCAGGGAAGACGCACACATACACATCGAGGGAAGACGCACGCACACATCCAGGGAAGACGCACGCACACATCCAGGGAAGACGCACGCACACATCCAGGGAAGACGCACGCACACATCGAGGGAAGACGCACGCACACATCGAGGGAAGACGCACGCACACATCGAGGGAAGACGCACGCACACATCCAGGGAAGACGCACGCACACATCCAGGGAAGACGCACGCACACATCCAGGGAAGACGCACACATACACATCGAGGGAAGACGCACGCACACATCCAGGGAAGACGCACGCACACATCCAGGGAAGACGCACGCACACATCCAGGGAAGACGCACGCACACATCGAGGGAAGACGCACGCACACATCGAGGGAAGACGCACGCACACATCGAGGGAAGACGCACGCACACATCGAGGGAAGACGCACGCACACATCGAGGGAAGACGCACGCACACATCGAAGGAAGACGCACGCACACATCGAGGGAAGACGCACGCACACATCGAGGGAAGACGCACGCACACATCGAGGGAAGACGCACGCACACATCGAGGGAAGACGCACGCACACATCGAGGGAAGACGCACGCACACATCCAGGGAAGACGCACGCACACATCCAGGGAAGACGCACGCACACATCGAGGGAAGACGCACGCACACATCGAGGGAAGACGCACGCACACATCGAGGGAAGACGCACGCACACAGAGGGAAGACGCACGCACACATCGAGGGAAGACGCACGCACACATCGAGGGAAGACGCACGCACACATCGAGGGAAGACGCACGCACACATCGAGGGAAGACGCACGCACACATCGAGGGAAGACGCACGCACACATCGAGGGAAGACGCACGCACACATCGACAAAAGACGCACGCACACATCGACAAAAGATGCACACGTGTACACACATTGACAGAAGACGCACACGTACACACACATTGACAGAAGACGCACACATTGACAGAAAGTGCACACACACACATTGACAGAAGATGCACGCACACACTAATTGACAGAAGACGCACACAGACAGAAAGCGCGCACACACACTGAAAGATAGCGCACACATTTTGACAGAAAGCGCACACGTACACAAACACACATTCACAGAAACGCACAAGGCAATGGCAGATTGTAGCGTGCAAGAATATTGCTTCATTGGCCATTGCTTCCCTAATGTTTAATAATGCAGTATCTGACATGTATGCCATGTTTGAGCAAGGTAATTATGCTAACAGCTGATCACAGTGATGGAACATAAGTTCAATCAATCAATGTTTATTTATATAGCCCTAAATCACAAGTGTCTCAAAGGGCTGTACAAGCCACAACGACATCCTCGGTACTCTAGTTAATGCTTTACGTTACATTTCATTAAACTACTATAATTGCTTGTTCTCGAATTGTATTATCTGTTAATAATTTGCATCTAAAAAGTTGACTCCCCTAGGCATCCACATTAATGTTGCCATCGGTCCTTATAAGAGGTAACAGTGTGTTGAAACTATAACCATTATTGTGTTACCTGCGCAGGTAATAACTACTCCCAACTGCGCAACTCTCAGTTTATAATTTCACCAATTGTATCTAATTGTTGGAGGTAACGAGCCTTTGGAATAGGATAGTTTGTCTCGGTACATTCCCTTTAGTTTGTAGGATCCATTTTAAATCAAGTTTGTCGATTATCTCACACTACTGCAGGTAAAGTGATGGTCAACACACCACGGCCCACAATGCATTGCGGAATCACGTGTCCTGTCAAGCCCTATCGCTTGCTTTGTGTACTGCAAGCCCTGACTCTGCTTTAAACATGCACATTACTTACAAATACTACAGGAGAATTGAGTATTAACCACCAATTAGTTATAATACATTAAGGTACAGAACGGGAAAGACTGAAGAACATTCTAGACTGTGGATCAGCCGAAAAGATCCCAGACGTAGAACCACACATCACTAAACATTTCCTCGCTCAAATCGCCGGCACGAAAGAAGAAAGTAAAGTTTATTTGACATACGATGATCCTATTATGTCGAACACGCAGGATACACTGAATTGGGGTCACGTAATTCTAATTGAGCGTGAAAAAACGAGGGATTAGGTAGAATTAGAACTACTAGTCAAAGTACGAAAAAGGCCGTGATTAATGGCAAAATAACTCAGTAAATGGATGAATGATACACTATAAAAGATATTGAGCACACGGTTACATTAGCTGGGTGGACGGGGCGAGCAGATGCATTTAGATTCAGCAATGTGGCTTTCTTACCTCTCTTCGACATTGCGACGCCAGAGGAAAGAGGACGAGGGCGGAAGCAGTTATGCGTAATATGCTATTCTTCATCCGGGTCAGGGAGGGGCGTGATGCTTTTAAAACAATCGGAAATAAGAGTGTTGCTAAGTGTTTAGTGACTGTTTAACACATTTGGTCTGGACTATGGATTCATTGTAAATACTAAAATACACTCTATAGGTCGTGTTTTACCATGAATTGTTTAACGTGGAACCCGACTTAAACAAGTTGAAAAACTTATTGGGGTGTTACCATTTAGTGGTCAATTGTACGGAATATGTACTGTACTGTGCAATCTACTAATAAAAGTCTCAATCAATCAATCAAAGTTTGTTAAAAAAACATAGTTTTTAATCATGTTTTTTTTTTAAATAAACCTTTATTTATAAATTGCAACATTTACAAACAGTTGAGAAATAATAATCAAAATAAGTACAAAAACAGTACAAAAACAATACAAAAACAGCGCCAGGGGGTTGTAAACTCAATAAAGTAACTAAAAATAAATAAATAAATATAAAAATAATAATAATAATAAATAAATAAAAATAAAAAATAAAAATAAATAAATATATATATATATATATATATATATATATATATATATATATATATATATATATATATATATATATATATATATATATATATATATATATATAACAAACAAAGTGCAAAGCCATAGGCTCACACAATTTTAGTTAAATAATTAAAATTTGGAACACAGCATCATCGTTTTCACAGCTTTTTGCTTGTTAGAGGCAGAGAGTGTTTTGACGTAGAGTTCTAATTCTTTTTTAAAGGCACAAAAAACAGGTCTGGTATTGAGAAACTTACATTTATGAATATAAAACTTGGCCAATAGTATTTTATGAGTTTATTTCGAACATGCAAGCATACAACATGATACGTCACAATTTCCAGTTCCTCCCTTCAACATGTTGGAAAAGGAGTAGGGAGAAGCAGAGCTTATTTAATCCTACCCCTTTCCTTTTACATAAGGCGGTTGCTAAACTTTTGTTCACTTCCTGTTCTCAATTTATTCACAATATACTCCATAAGTAATCACAATAACAATAAATAAATAAATAAATAAATAATACTCGGTGAAGTAAGTTACATTTTATATGGTAAGATGAGTAAGATTATTTTGAAAAAAATGAACGGATGGATGGATGAAATAAATTCAGAATGTTTATCATGGTTCTTCTTCTTTGTACTTTGTAAACACTTTAAGTTTGAAGAGTTTCTTGAAGTGGATCATATTAGTACATTGTTTGATTGCTTTGCTTAATCCATTCCATCATTTAATTCCACATATTGATATACTGAAGGTATTATGTTGTAGGTGCATACAAATGTTTTAAATTGCATTTTTCTCTAAGATTATATTTCTCCTCTTTTTTTTAGAAGAATTGTTGTATATTCTTGGGTAGCAGGTTGTAGTTTGCTTTGTGTATAAGTTTAGCTGTTTGCAAACTCACTATGTCGTGGAATTTCAGTATTTTTGATTCAATAAATAAAGGGTTTGTATGTTCTCTATATCCAACATTATGTATTATTCTAACGGATCTTTTTTGTAACACCGTTAATGAATGAAGTGTACTTTTGTAGTAATTTCCTCATATTTCAAAATAAAATAACATTTATTCCAAATTGACTCGTTTGAATTAAGTGTTTCTTTTATCCCCGCCGTGTTCTTTTTATGTTATTTTAATATCACTCTTTTATGTATGTTTGTTTATATTTAATACAAATAACAAAACAAACAAAAAATATCACTACACAGCGCCGTCGTATATATTGAGCGTAAAGGAAGTGACGTAATCGTTAATCATTACAGTCGACAGTCACGACTAAACCAGTCCGTAGGGAAACAAAAACTCCTCTATAACCGCTCGACAGCCTTTCATTCAACAAACGGCAAAGTGATCGATCAAATGCATCCATTAACAATAATGCCAATTTTAAAAAGTACTTTTTGTGCTGTGCTGCACGTATTGATTTAAGTAAAGTCCCTCGTTTGAAAAAAGAACATATTCCAAATTGACTCGTTTGAATGAAGTTTTTTTTTTTAATCTCCGCCTAGTTCTTTTTACGTTATTGTCATATCACTCTATTATGTATGTTTTTTATTTATTTAATGCAAATAATAAAACAAACAAAAAATATCACCACACAGCGCCGTCGTACAATTTGAGCGTAAAGGAAGTGACGTAAACGTTAATTATTACAGTCGACAGTCACGACTAAACCAGTCCGTAGGGAAACAAGAACTCCTCTATATCCGCTCGATAGCTGTCACGCCAAATTTCTTCCCCCTACAACCCCCCCCCCCCCCCCCCATTTACTTCCGGGGCTTCGTCCAATAAAATTTACAAAGTTGCCGGGGGTCCTTAACCGGCATGCGACTGTCCTGTTTCGCGCCTGTACAAAAAAAAACAATAATCGATTTC
The DNA here is from genome assembly GCF_033978785.1 of Entelurus aequoreus. Taxonomy (NCBI): domain Eukaryota; kingdom Metazoa; phylum Chordata; class Actinopteri; order Syngnathiformes; family Syngnathidae; genus Entelurus; species Entelurus aequoreus. Next base: position 5,549,521 of record NC_084755.1, read on the forward strand.
TTCAGATTCCAGCAGCTGTCAAAGACTAAGTATCCTTCCAGCGACGGGCAGTCAAAGCCGAAGTGCTATCGATCGCTGTCAATGACGTAAGAGAAAACATGATCACGGAAGTAAATGGGGGGAGGGGGTTTGTAGGGGGAAGACATTTGGCGTGACACAGCCTTTCATTCAACAAACGACAAAGTGATCGATCAAATGCATCCATTAACAATAATGCTAATTTTAAAAAGTACTTTTTCTGTTGTGCTGCACGTATTGATTTAAGTAAAGTCCCTTGTTTGAAAAAATAACGTTTATTCCAAATTGAATCGTTTGAATTATTTTTTTTAAAATCCCCGCCTAGTTATTCTTTATGTTATTTTCATATCACTCTATTATGTGTATTTTTTTTAAAAATTTAATACGGTAACCTCTTTTTATGGGCTTGCCTCTTTGTGATGTTAAGTTCCTGTTATAAGCTGTTATACAGTATATGCCTTCAAAATAAGAGCTCAAGGCATATACTTTCTAACAGCTTCTAACAGAAAGTTAACATCACAAAGAGGCAAGCCCATAAAAATAGGTTACAATACAAGTAATAAAACAAACAAAAATATCACTTCACAGCGCCGTCGTACAATTTGAGCGTAAAGGAAGTGACGTAGCGATTCTGTGCGCATGCGCGTACCGTCTTTCATCTTGAAGCGTGTAGTGACAGTCCAGTCGTCCTACAAGCGCAATGGCGAGCATAATTACCGAAATGTTGACAGAAACCGCAGCGGCTCTTCGCTTTGTGAAGTCGGTCCACCACAGACGGGTGAGCTGGCTGTCTGCATGTGGAGGAAGAGGCCGATACTTGTCTGTGAGTCACAGAAGTATGGCGAGAACAGCTTCAAGTCGATGGGAGCCGAAAGAAAAAGTGCACATCCCAGGACTGGAGAAGGTCACCTATGGAGAAAAGATGCATTACGTCCCTGGGCTCGCTAAACCCATTTACCCGGAGTGGAGCAGGGACTACACCGACCCCCGGCGTTACAAGTCTCCCCCAGACCAGGAGATGCCTTTGTACAAGGAGAAGGAATGTTATTTGTTCCACAAGAGGACCAGCCTGCTGGAAGGTGATGCATCTTATCATTACTTTCTTTTTTTCATGCTACTTTGTTAGTCTAATGTTATGTGTTCAACCAGAGGACCAGCAAGCACCTTACCATTACTTACTGTTTCTCATGCTACTTTGTTAGTCTAAAAGTGTAAAAGGCAGCATGTGTGATGGTATGGGGGTGTATTAGTGGCCAAGACATGGGTAACTTACACATCTGTGAAGGCGCCATTAATGCTGAAAGGTACATACAGCTTTTGGAGCAACATATGTTGCCATCCAGGCAACGTTACCATGGACGCCCCTGCTTATTTCAGCAAGACAACGCCAAGCCACGTGTTACAACAGTGTGGCTTCGTAGTAAAAGAGTGCGGGTACTAGACTGGCCTGCCTGTAGTCCAGACCTGTCTCCCGTTGAAAATGTGTGGTGCATTATGAAGCCTAAAATAGCACAACGGAGACCCCCGGACTGTTGAACAACTTAAAGGCCTACTGAAAGCCACTACTAGCGACCACGCAGTCTGATAGTTTATATATCAATGATGAAATCTTAACATTGCAACACATGCCAATACGGCCGGGTTAACTTATAAAGTGACATTTAAAATTTCCCGGGAAATATCCGGCTGAAACGTCGCGGTATGATGACGTATGCGCGTGACGAAGTCAGTATAACGGAAGTTATGGTACCCCGTAGAATCCTATACAAAAAGCTCTGTTTTCATTTCATAATTCCACAGTATTCTGGACATCTTTTGCAATTTGTTTAATGAACAATGAAGGCTGCAAAGAAGACAGTTGTAGGTGGGATCGGTGTATTAGCAGCGGACTACAGCAACACAACCAGGAGCACTTTGTTGGAGCGCTAGCCGCGTAAGCCACCGACCTCACCTTGACCTCCTACGTCTCCGGGCCGCCAAACGCATCGGGTGAAGTCCTTCGTCCTTCTGCCGATCGCTGGAACGCAGGTGAGCACGGGTGTTGATGAGCAGATGAGGGCTGGCTGGCGTAGGTGGAGAGCTAATGTTTTTAGCATAGCTCTGTGAGGTCCCGTTGCTAAGTTGCTAAGTTAGCTTCAATGGCGTCGTTAGCACAGCATTGTTAACCTTCGCCAGCCTGGAAAGCATTAACCGTGTATTTACATGTCCACGGTTTAATAGTATTGTTGATTTTCTATCTATCCTTCCAGTCAGGGGTTTATTTCTTTTGTTTCTATATGCAGTTAAAGCACGATGCTATCACGTTAGCTCGTAGCTAAAGCATTTCGCCGATGTATTGTCGTGGAGATAAAAGGCACTGAATGTCCATTTCGCGTTCTCGACTCTCATTTTCAAGAGGATATAGTATCCCAGGTGGTTTAAAATACAAATCCGTGATCCACAATAGAAAAAGGAGAGAGTGTGGAATCCAATGAGCCAGCTTGTACCTAAGTTACGGTCAGAGCGAAAAAAGATACGTCCTGCACTGCCTCTCAAGTCCTTCACTGTAACGTTCCTCATCTACGAATCTTTCATCCTCGCTCAAATTAATGGGGTAATCATCACTTTCTCGCTCCAAATCTGTCTCGCTCCATTGTAAACAACGGGGAATTGTGAGGAATACTAGCTCCTGTGACGTCACGCTACTTCCGCTACAGGCAAGGCTTTTTTTTATCAGCGAGCAAAAGTTGCGAACTTTATCGTCGATTTTCTCTACTAAATCCTTTCAGCAAAAATATGGCAATATCGCGAAATGATCAAGTATGACACATAGAATGGATCTGCTATTCCCGTTTAAATAAAAAAAAATCATTTCAGTAGGCCTTTAAAGGCCTACTGAAACCCACTACTACCGACCACGCAGTCTGATAGTTTATATATCAATGATGAAATCTTAACATTATAACACATGCCAATACGGCCGGGTTAACTTATAAAGTGACATTTTAAATTTGCCGCTAAACTTCCGGTTCGAAACGCCTCTGCGGATGACGTATGCGCGTGACGTAGCCCGGCGAACACGGGTATGCCTTCCACATTGAAGCCGATACGAAAACGCTCTGTTTTCATTTCATAATTCCACAGTATTCTGGACATCTGTGTTCGTGAATCTGTTTCAATCATGTTCATTGCATTATGGAGAAGGAAGCCAAGCAAGCAAAGAAGAAAGTTGTCGGTGCGAAATGGACGTATTTTTCGAACGTAGTCAGCCACAACAGTACACAGCCGGCGCTTCTTTGTTTACATTCCCGAAAGATGCAGTCAAGATGGAAGAACTCGGATAACAGAGACTCTAACCAGGAGGACTTTTGATTTGGATACACAGACGCCTGTAGAGAACTGGGACAACACAGACTCTTACCAGGATTACTTTGATTTGGATGACAAAGACGCAGACGTGCTACTGTGAGTATGCAGCTTTGGCTTTTTTTTGCGTATGTACGTAACTTTTTTAAAATATATAAGCTTTATGAACCTTGGGTTAGGTGAACGGTCTTTTGGGCTGAGTGATTGTGTGTGTTGATCATGTGTTTGAATTGTATTGGCGTGTTCTATGGAGCTAGGAGCTAGCAGAGGAGCTAGGAGCTAGCATAACACGTACCGTACCGGACGTGCGCGTCACGTACGTAACTTTTTAAAAATATATAAGCTTTATGAACCTTGGGTTAGGTGAACGGTCTTTTGGGCTGAGTGATTGTGTGTGTTGATCAGGTGTTTGAATTGTATTGGCGTGTTCTATGGAGCTAGGAGCTAGCAGAGGAGCTAGGAGCTAGCATAACAAACACGCAGGTGTTATTATGCAGGATTAATTTGTGGCATATTAAATATAAGCCTGGTTGTGTTGTGGCTAATAGAGTATATATATGTCTTGTGTTTATTTACTGTTGTAGTCATTCCCAGCTGAATATCAGGTACCGTGAGTATGCAGCCTTGGCTGCTAAACATTCGATAACTTGACCGTATGTGCGCGTCACGTACGTAACTTTTTAAAAATATATAAGCTTTATGAACCTTGGGTTAGGTAAACTGTCTTTTGGGCTGAGTGATTGTGTGTGTTGATCAGGTGTTTGAATTGTATTGGCGTGTTCTATGGAGCTAGGAGCTAGCAGAGGAGCTAGGAGCTAGCATAACAAACACGCAGGTGTTTTTATGCAGGATTAATTTGTGGCATATTAAATATAAGCCTGGTTGTGTTGTGGCTAATAGAGTATATATATGTCTTGTGTTTATTTACTGTTGTAGTCATTCCCAGCTGAATATCAGGTCACCCTCGGCTCTCACAGCATCTTCCCTATCTGAATAGCTTCAACTCCCCACTAGTCCTTCACTTGCACTTTACTCATCCACAAATCTTTCATCCTCGCTCAAATTAATGGGGAAATTGTCGCTTTCTCGGTCCGAATCTCTCTCACTTCATGCGGCCATCATTGTAAACAATAGGGAACTTTGCGTATATGTTCAACTGACTACGTCACGCTACTTCCGGTAGGTGCAAGCCTTTTTTTTATCAGATACCAAAAGTTGCAATCTTTATCGTCGTTGTTCTATACTAAATCCTTTCAGCAAAAATATGGCAATATCGCGAAATGATCAAGTATGACACATAGAATAGATCTGCTATCCCCGTTTAAATAAAAAAAATTCATTTCAGTAGGCCTTTAAGCTGTACATCAAGCAAGAATGGGAAAGAATTCCACTTCAAAAATGTGTCTCCTCAGTTCCCAAACCTTTACTGAGTGTTGTTAAAAGGAAAGGCCATGTAACACAGTGGTGAACATGCCCTTTCCCAGCTACTTTGTCACGTGTTGCAGCTATGAAATTCTAAGTTAATTATTATTTGCACAAAAAAAAAAAAGTTTATGAGTTTGAACATCAAATATGTTGTCTTTGTAGCATATTCAACTGAATATGGCTTGAAAAGGATTTGCAAATCATTGTATTCCGTTTATATTTACATCTAACACCATTTCCCAACTCATATGGAAACAGGGTGTGTACGTCATCAGCTCAAAACAATCCACAAATCATTTCACCAACCATACAATGCAGTCTTCCCTATGCATCCTCGTATAATGTCTATGTAATCTTCCCTTAGGTGTTCGTCAGGCTCTGTGGTTGACAAAAAGCAAGGCAATCTCTGGTTTACCACAGGAGCTTCTCTCCCTGGCAGAAAGTCCTGCTAATCAGCTACCCAATCAGGACAGTCGTGTTCAGAACGCCATCAAACATGCCCGATTCTGGGACACAACCCAAGAACGACCAGACAAAGTCAAATACAGGTATGTCAATGTGTGACTATTGGAAAATATACAAATCTACTACATCTGTGATGATTTTTAGAAACAAGAATTTGGTCAACAACTTACAATCTATTTGAAATTTTCTCTTAAATGTTTTCCTGAATTTAAGCTAGGTCAAAACTGTATACAATGACTCTAAGTAGTACCATGGCTTATGATTGCCCCACCTTACGGATGTGTGTGTGTATGTGTGTGTGTATGTATACAATACTTTCTACAACTCTTATTTTTTTGGTGATAGAGTGATTGGAGCACATCCTTGTTGGTCACAAAAGACCTTCATGAATTCTCTGACCACAGAACTTTCCTCTAGACCAGGGGTCACCAACCTTTTTGAAAGCAAGAGCTACTTCTTGGGTAGTGATTAATGCGAAGGGCTACCAGTTTGATACACACTTAAATAAATTGCCAGAAATAGCCAATTTGCTCAATTTACCTTTAACTCTATGTTATTATTAATAATTAATGATATTTACACTTAATTGAACGGTTTAAATGAGGAGAAAACACGAAAAAAATGACAATGAAATTTTGACTCTTTAAAATTCAAAATTCAACCGAAAAAAAGAAGAGAAAAACTAGCTAATTCGAATCTTTTTGAAAAAATAATTTATGGAACATCATTAGTAATTTTTCCTGATTAAGATTAATTTTAGAATTTGGATGACATGTTTTAAATAGGTTAAAATCCAATCTGCACTTTGTTAGAATATATAACAAATTGGACCAAGCTATATTTCTAACAAAGACAAATCGTTATTTCTTCTAGATTTTCCAGAACAAAAATTTTAAAATAAATTCAAAAGACTTTGAAATAAGATTTAAATTTGATTCTACAGATTTTCTAGATTTGCCAGAATAATTTTTTTGAATTTTAATCATGATAAGTTTGAAGAAATATTTCACAAATATTCTTCGTCGAAAAAACAGAAGCTAAAATGAAGAATTAAATTAAAATGCATTTATTATTCTTTACCATAAAAAAAATAAACTTACTTGAACATTGATTAAAATTGTCAGGAAATAAGAGGAAGGAATTTAAAAGGTAAAAAGGTATATGTGATCAAAAATCCTAAAATCATTTTTAAGGTTGTATTTTTTCTCTAAAATTGTCTTTCTGAAAGTTATTAGAAGCAAAGTAAAAAAAATAATGAATTTATTTAAACAAGTGAAGACCAAGTCTTTAAATATTTTCTTGGATTTTCAAATTCTACTTGAGTTTTGTCTCTCTTAGAATTAAAAATGTCGGGCAAAGCGAGACCAGCTTGCTAGTAAATAAATAACATTTAAAAAATAGAGGCAGCTCACTGGTAAGTGCTGCTATTTGAGCTATTTTTAGAACAGGCCCGCGGGCTACTCATCTGGTCCTTACGGGCTACCTGGTGCCCGCGGGCACCGCGTTGGTGACCCCTGCTCTAGAAGGTCTTATCTTTGTCCATGTGATGTCAGATGAAACAAGCGTGTTTTGCATCTTTGAATGATTCTCAAATGTTTTATTTTTGTTTCAGCAAGACACTCCTCTTCAACCTGCTCCATCTTTGTTCCAACCTCCAGTGCACTCATCCGCTGACGAGAAGGAGAATGATTGCTGAGAAGTGCTCGTTAGCAGCATCGTGGACAAGAGGTACACACCAAACTGATCAGCAAATGTCCTCTGGATTGAATTAGAATCAGGTTTACTTAGGGGTGTAACGGTACGTGTATTTGTATTGAACCGCTTCGGTACGGGGGTTCCGGTTCGGTTCGGAGGTGTACCGAACGAGTTTCCACACGGACATATTAAGTAGCGTAACGCACGTTGTGTAAACAATGCACACCGAGGCACAACACACGGCATGCTAGCAGCTAACGGGCTAGGATAGACTGACCATACGTCCTCTTTTCACCGGACATGTCCTCTTTTGCGGAGTTTCTTAAATGCCTCAAATGTCCAGCATTTTGAGTTAGGGTTGCGTGTATTTTCAATGTACGTTCAGGGTTAAGAAGGGGTTAAAAACAAAACAAACAGCAGCATTGGTGAGGGAGGGGCAGAGAGAGAGAGAGAGAGAGAGAGAGAGAGTTATGATAAACGCGCATGCGTCGCCAGGCTCTGCTTTTTATCCATAGATTTATCACATTTAAAGGCCTACTAAAAGCCACTACTAGTGACCACGCAGTCTGATAGTTTATATATCAATGATGAAATTTTAACATTGCAACACATGCCAATACGGCCGGGTTAACTTATAAAGTGACATTTTAAAATTCCCGGGAAATATCCGGCTGAAACATCGCGGTATGATGACGTATGCGTGTGACGAAGTCCGAGTAACGGAAGTTATGGTACCCCGTAGAATCCTATACAAAAAGCTCTGTTTTCATTTCATAATTCCACAGTATTCTGGACATCTTTTGCAATTTTCTTAATGAACAATGAAGGCTGCAAAGAAGACAGTTGTAGGTGGGATCAGTGTATTAGCAGCGGACTACAGCAACACAACCAGGAGGACTTTGTTGGAGCGCTAGCCGCGCTAGCCGGCGACTTCACCTTGACTTCCTACGTCTCCGGGCCGCCAAACGCATCGGGTGAAGTCCTTCGTCCTTCTGCCGATCGCTGGAACGCAGGTGAGCACGGGTGTTGATGAGCAAATGAGGGCTGGCTGGCGTAGGTGGAGAGCTAATGTTTTTAGCATAGCTCTGTGCAGTCTGGTTGCTAAGTTAGTTTCAATGGCGTCGTTAGCACAGCATTGTTAACCTTCGCCAGCCTGGAAAGCATTAACCGTGTATTTACATGTCCACGGTTTAATAGTATTGTTGATTTTCTATTTATCCTTCCAGTCAGGGGTTTATTTCTTTTGTTTCTATATGCAGTTAAAGCACGATGCTATCACGTTAGCTCGTAGCTAAAGCATTTCGCCGATGTATTGTCGTGGAGATAAAAGGCACTGAATGTCCATTTCGCGTTCTCGACTCTCATTTTCAAGAGGATATAGTATCCCAGGTGGTTTAAAATACAAATCCGTGATCCACAATAGAAAAAGGAGAGAGTGTGGAATCCAATGAGCCAGCTTGTACCTAAGTTACGGTCAGAGCGAAAAAAGATACGTCCATCACTGCCTCTCAAGTCATTCACTGTAACGTTCCTCATCCACGAATCTTTCATCCTCGCTCAAATTAATGGGGTAATCGTCACTTTCTCGGTCCGAATCTCTCTCGCTCCATTGTAAACAACGGGGAATTGTGAGGAATACTAGCTCCTGTGACGTCACGCTACTTCCGCTACAGGCAAGGCTTTTTTTTATCAGCGAGCAAAAGTTGCGAACTTTATCGTCAATTTTCTCTACTAAATCCTTTCAGCAAAAATATGGCAATATCGCGAAATGATCAAGTATGACACATAGAATGGATCTGCTATTCCCGTTTAAATAAAAAAAAATAATTTCAGTAGGCCTTTAATGTTTTATTACCTATAGCAGGGGTGTCAAAAGTGTGCCCCGGAGGCCATTTGCGGCCCACAGCTAATGTTTTAAAGGCCCCCGGCACATTCTGAAAACACTATTAAAATAAACAAAAACATAACAAAAGTGAAATAAAAAAGCTTAAAGGTTAAATGTCATTTAGAAAAAGTTGCAATGTTGACTAATAAAACAAAGCTGTTTTTTTGTCTTTCAAACTGTCATTGCTCAAAACATAATATTGAATCAAAATCAATGTTATTATGAATTATTGACCTATCCAAGGTTCCCATTACTTCACATCAAATATTACACTAAGACAAATATTTTTGGTGGAAGATTTTGCAAATTTGGTAAATAAATAACCCCAAAAATGTATATTTTGTTGTTTTCTTACTGTACCGAAAATGAACCGAACCGTGACCTCTAAACCGAGGTACGTACCGAACCCACATTTTTGTGTACCGTTACACCCCTATGTGTACTGCCAAGAGTGCAAACAAGGGCGTTGCCTCCATGCAAGGGTGTGCATGACAAGTGAAAACATTAAATAAAATGTGCAAAAGACTGAACATAAACGCCGTGTGCAATCTTCTGATTGATTGTGCAAAGAAGGGTGATTGTTGTCTCCCAAGGTTGTAAAAGTGCATACAACTTGTGTTCATGAGGAACCTTTACATTCCAATCCTCTAGTAACATACGCCACCTTCCTACTTCCTTTTCTTCTTTCCTGAATTGAATAGTGTTCCTCACTAGAATCATTTACATTATAACTTATCATTGTATCAAATCGGTACTTGGAAAAATTAGGCTGGTGCTTAAACGGTGCCTGGACCGGTCCTTGGAAAATTGAAAACACGCAAATAGAAAACATCAACACAAAAACAATGCTTTTTTAAAAATGTGTATAGAATTTTGTGACATTCAAGTTGAGTTTACAATTATTCAATCATTCAAATTCAAATGAAAACAATTAAAGTAATACACTCAAAAATAGGGAGTACCATCTACAACAAATTCTCATAATTATTTCAGAAAGACAGAACATAAGAGGAAAAAAAACGTGTCAAAAAAACAACTCGCCGCCGTACTCATAATTCTTGGCTTTTGTGAACGCAACCTCACTCGCTGTATCCGTTATTGGTGCACATTGAGGATGTTCTGTCACTGTGTTGTGGCTACTGGCGAATTATCAGCGTGTTCAGCTCAACAAAGTTTTTAAAATGCGCCTCAGCCTCTTGAAGCTACAGTCGGCACGCTACATTATTTACGTGACATTATTTGCACAATATCCTCGCCAGGCACTTGTGGCAGGTGGCTGATAATGCCCCCCCCCCCTCTCCCCCGATATACCGTATTTTTCGGACTATAAGTGGCAGTTTTTTTCACAGTTTGGCCGGGGGTGCGACTTATACTCAGGAGCGACTTATGTGTGAAATGATTAGCACATTAGCGTAAAATATCAAATAATATTATTGATGTCATTCACGTAAGAGACTAGACCGGGGGTCGGCAACCCGCGGCTCTAGAGCCGCATGCGGCTCTTTAGCGCCGCCCTAGTGGCTCTATGGAGATTTTTCAAAAATGTATGAAGAATGGAAAAAGATGATGGGAAAAAAAATCAATTTTTTTGTTTTAGTATGGTTTGTGTAGGAGGACAAACATAACACAAACCTCCCTAAGTGTTATAAATCACACTGTTTATATTAAACATGCTTCACTGATTCGAGTATTTGGCGAGCGCCGTTTTGTCCGACTTATTTTGGCGGTCCTTGAACTCACCGTATAGTTTGTTTACATGTATAACTTTCTCCGACTTTCTAGGATGTGTTTTATGCCACTTTTTCTGTCTCATTTTGTCCACCACACTTTTAACGTTGTGCGTGAATGCACAAAGGTGAGTTTTGTTGATGTTATTGACTTGTGTGGAGTGCTAATCAGACATATTTGGTCACTGCATGACTGCAAGCTAATCGATGCTAACGTGCTATTTAGGCTAGCGATGTGTACATATTGCATCATTATGCCTCATTTGTAGCTATATTTGAGGTCATTTAGTTTCCTTTAAGTCCTCTTAATTACATTTATATTTCATGATACATGTAATATGGCTTTTACTTTTTTGCGGCTCCAGACAGATTTGTTTTTGTATTTTTGGTCCAATATGGCTCTTTCAACATTTTGGGTTGCCGACCCCTGTACTAGACGTATAAGATTTCATGGGATTTAGCGATTAGGAGTGACAGATTGTTTGGTAAACGTATAGCATGTTCTATATGTTCTAGTTATTTGAATGACTCTTACCATAATATGTTACGTTAACATACCAGTTGGTTATTTATGCCTCATATAACGTACACTTATTCAGCCTGTTGTTCACTATTCTTTAGACATTTTAAATTGCCTTTCAAATGTCTATTATATCAAATAAATTTCCCCAAAAATGCGACTTATACTCCAGTGCGACTTATATATGTTTTTTTCCTTCTTTATTATGCATTTTTGGCCGGTGCGACTTACCGTATTTTCCGCACCATAAGCCGCACCTAAAAACCACACATTTTCTCAAAAGCTGACAGTGCGGCTTATAACCCGGTGCGCCTTGCATATGGATTAATATTAATATTTATTTTCATAAAGTTTAGGTCTCGCAACTACGGTAAACAGCCGCCATCTTTTTTCCCCGTAGAAGAGGAAGCACTTCTTCTTCTACGGTAAGCAACCGCCTCCACAGAAGAGGAAGCGCTTCTTCTTCTACTGTAAGCAACCGCCAAGGTGAGCACCCGCCCCCGTAGAAGAAGAAGCGTGCGGATATTACGTTTCATTTGTGTGTTTCTGTAAAGACCACAAAATGTCTCCTACTAAGAGACACGCGTACAAGGTTCCTCTGACTTTTGATATTCCTGTAAAACCGCACTGTGGATACAACGGGAGCACGTACAGTGAATATTCGCACCACATGGAATGAGAAGTCGTCCTTCACTGTGGTTCTAGCTTGCCATGCTAACGGCCAGAAACTTCCACCCACGGTGATATTCAAAAGGAAGACCTTGCCAAAAGAGAACTTTCCAGCCGGCGTCATCATAAAAGCTAACTCGAAGGGATGGATGGATGAAGAAACGATGAGCGAAGAGACCGGGTGACTTTTTTCACGCAGCTCCGTCCCTGTTGATGTACGACTGCATGCGCGTCCACATCACAGATGGTGTCAAAAAACAAGTGAAGCACGCCGAAGAAGAAGAATTCGAGGGATTTGTGGATGAGTAATAACTTCAGAAAGTGAGATTTAAAGGCATACTGAAATGATTTTTTAAAATTTAAACGGGAATAGCAGATCCATTTTATGTGTCATACTTGATCATTTCGCGATATTGCCATATTTTTGCTGAAAGGATTTAGTAGAGAAAATCAACGATAAAGTTCGCAACTTTTGCTCGCTGATAAAAAAAAGCCTTGCCTGTAGTGGAAGTAGCGTGACGTCACAGGAGCTAGTATTCCTCACAATTCCCCGTTGTTTACAATGGAGCGAGAGAGATTCGGAGCGAGAAAGTGATGATTACCCCATTAATTTGAGCGAGGATGAAAGATTCGTGGATGAGGAACGTTACAGTGAAGGACTTGAGAGGCAGTGATGGACGTATCTTTTTTCGCTCTGACCGTAACTTAGGTACAAGCTGGCTCATTGGATTCCACACTCTCTCCTTTTTCTATTGTAGATCACAGATTTGTATTTTAAACCACCTGGGATACTATATCCTCTTGAAAATGAGAGTCGAGAACGCAAAATGGACATTCAGTGCCTTTTATCTCCACGACAATACATCGGCGAAATGCTTTAGCTACGAGCTAACGTGATAGCATCTTGCTTTAACTGCATATAGAAACAAAAGAAATAAACCCCTGACTGGAAGGATAGATAGAAAATCAACAATACTATTAAACCGTGGACATGTAAATACACGGTTAATGCTTTCCAGGCTGGCGAAGGTTAACAATGCTGTGCTAACGACGCCATTGAAGCTAACTTAGCAACGGGACCTCACAGAGCTATGCTAAAAACATTAGCTCTCCACCTACGCCAGCCAGCCCTCATTTGCTCATCAACACCCGTGCTCACCTGCGTTCCAGCGATCGGCAGAAGGACGAAGGACTTCACCCGATGCGTTTGGCGGCCCGGAGACGTAGGAAGTCAAGGTGAGGTCGCCGGCTAGCGCGGCTAGCGCTCCAACAAAGTCCTCCTGGTTGTGTTGCTGTAGTCCGCTGCTAATACACCGATCCCACCTACAACTGTCTTCTTTGCAGCCTTCATTGTTCATTAAACAAATTGCAAAAGATGTCCAGAATACTGTGGAATTATGAAATGAAAACAGAGCTTTTTGTATAGGATTCTACGGGGTACCATAACTTCCGTTACTCGGACTTCGTCACGCGCATACGTCATCATACCGCGATGTTTCAGCCGGATATTTCCCGGGAAGTTTTAAATGTCACTTTATAAGTTAACCCGGCCGTATTGGCATGTGTTGCAATGTTAAGATTTCATCATTGATATATAAACTATCAGACTGCGTGGTCGCTAGTAGTGGCTTTCAGTAGGCCTTTAAATGTTTATTTTGTGTGTTGTGTGACATTAACGTTCGAGCAACGTTGAGTTATTGATGTTGCTATTGCTCGGCACTATTTTGAGTGTTACTATTTTTGTGATTGCACATTTGCACATTACATTTTGGGAGTGAACAGAGTTGTTAGAACGCTGGTTTGTGATATATTATTAAAGTTTGACTGACCTATCTGACTGTTTTTTTGACATTCCATTTAGCGCAGCGTAGGTGCGGCTAATAACACGGGGCGGCTAATAGGTAAACAAAGTTTTGAAATATGCCATTCATTGAAGGTGCGGCTTACAACACGGGGCGGCTTATGTTGCGGAAAATACGGCATACTCCGAAAAATACGGTACCTCCCTGCTTGGCACTCAGCATCAAGGGTTGGAATTGGGGGTTAAATCACCAAAAATGATTCCCAGGCGCGGCACTGCTGCTGCCCACTGCTCCCCTCACCTCCCAGGGGGTGATCAAAGGTGATGGGTCAAATGCAGAGGACAAATTTCACCACACCTAGTGTGTGTGTGACAATCATTTGAACTTAACTTAATGTGGATGCGTGTTTACAGACTTCAAGAGCATTCACGCTTCCCATGGATTTCAGCAGCTGCGCACGTTTGTGTCATAGCGGAATGACAAGAAGGGCGTGAATCTTCTTGTTATCATTAAGTGTCTTTGACTCGTTGTTTCGGTGAGGCGCGGGGCATCTAGCCCGCTAGCAGGTTAGCATGTGGCAAACGTGGACAAAATGATCAGAAAACCAAATGCCACCGCACAAGCGTGGGAATATTTCAGTTCAAACCTTTGAACAAGATGAGACTTTCAACGCCGAGGAGCCAATTTGCGGAATTAGTTTGAACACAACAAACCTGCACGCCCACTTGAAACCCAACCCCCCGACAGTCACACACTTTTGGTGAAGGTTAGTGCAAAGAAAACATCGCAAAATGGTGTGCATCCCACAGAAAGTGTGGTATATATGCATACATACACAAGTAGGCTAATAAAAGATTATCTTACGATACCACAAGTTTTGACATTTTTTCACAGGACTGCATGGGTGCGGTATGACTTCAGCTTGGTAAAGATTTACACCTGTGTCACCATTGCTTCCTGACATTTATGTCTTGTTTTTTTTTTACATTTGTGCGTGCATCAGGTGACGACCTGTTCCAGATTCGGGGTGAAAATAGTTTAGTGTATAACAGCATGGATCCTCTCCCAAGAGTTTCTGGAACACAGGAAGTGTCCGCCACAGCAGATCATACCCTTGAAACCTTCTATCCCGTGTCGCCTACGGTGGACCTGCAGAAAGTGCATGTGTACAAGGAAGACGTGAACTGCACAGGTAAGAAATAATAATAATTAAAGCTGCAAGCAGCGTTGGTCGGGTCCGCATTTTGGCAGGTGCTAGTCCTAGGTGTCCCAATACTTTTGTCCAGTGGTAGTCCTGAGTGAGACCTACATAGAGGTTTTTGTTTCGTGTCTCTACGATATTCGTACTGGGAGTTAGAGGAAGTTGTGTCTGTGTCTTTTTCCTAGGTGTCGCGGCACAGTGCTTGTTTTCTTTGAAGGCGCGTAAAATCACAGCAGCGGAGCAACTTTAGTGCTGCGGGTCTTTGAAGGCTCATAAAATCAAAACGGTAGCACGAATCACAACGCCGTCTTCAACTTTTAATCAGAAGGGTTCAATCTCTCTCCTGTAGCAGTTTGAAGCCGAAACGACAAACGCGCTCTGAGGAGATAATGTTTGATGTTTGGTGACCGGTTGTAACAAAAATTTTGTTTTGAAGGAGGAATAGCAAACTTCCTGTTGATTTTTGCTGAAGGATGTCAATCTATGAAATGTAGGTCTAGGTGAGACCTACATAGAGGTATTTGTTTCATGTCTCTAAGACGTTCCTACCGGAAGTTACAAGCAGTTTTGTCTGAGTTTTCCTCTAAAAAGCAGTTTTGTCTCGGTTTTATTCGCGCAATTTTTGAGCTTTGGGGTTCGTTTTTTTTTAGATCGCAATTTCCAGCAGTCCCGATGTGTGTGAGAATTTTGGTGAGTTTTGAAGTATTTTAAGGGGGTCAAATTACAGCTCAAAGAGGCAAAAATTAGTTTTTTTAGTACAATTTTGTCTTGAAGGGGAAATTGCCAACTTCCTGTTAGTTTTTGCCCGAGGATGTAAAATTATGAAATGTAGGTCTAAGTCTGACCTACATAGAGGTTTTTGTTTCATGTCTCTACGACCTTCCTAGTGGGAGTTACAGGCAGTTTGTTTTTGTTTTTTCCTAGGAGGGCGCAAGAGCGCAATTTAGATTTTTGGTTTTTTTTAATTTTTATTAACTTGCAATTTTCGCAGGTCCTGATGTGTGTGTCAAATTTGGTGAGTTTTGAAGCATGTTAAGTGGGTCAAATTTGCGTTTTTTTGTGGGGTCGGTTTAATAATAATAATAAAATCTTACAATAACAATAGGTTCCTTTGTAACCTGTACAAAGGACTCCCTGTGGGAGTCCTTTATACAGGGTACAGGGCGGACCCTAATAATAATAGATATATATAGTGCTTTTTTTTGAGAATTTTTGTTTCTTCTGACATCACATGGACAAAGATAAGACCGTCTAGAGGAAAGTTCTGTGGTCAGATGAAACAAAAATGGAGCTGTTTGGCCACAATACCCAGCAATATGTTTGGAGGAGAAAAGGTGAGGCCTTTAATCCCAGGAACACCATTCCTACTAGGGATGTCCCGATCCAGGTTTTTGCACTTCCGATCCGATCCTGTTCTGTCTCCCTGTAATGTTTGTCTGCTCTTGAATGGGATTGTGCTAAAAATCTTAATTTCCCCTGGGGGATTATTAAAGTATTTGTGATTCTGATTAAATTGAAGGCAGTTAATATACTATATGGAGCAGTGATCATAAGGAAATACAGTATGATGCATTATGTACACATTTCTATAAAAGATGGTATCGCTGTTGTTAATTGTGAAAACGTTTTGTTTTTCCATTCAGGTTTTGGAGATAAATATATTTTCCCTCACGCCCACACACTTTACTTTTTGGAAAACGAGGATGTTCGCTGTAAACTTCGCCCTGAGCAGTTCAGAGCCAAGATGATCATGTTCCTGTTTGGATCTGCTCTGGCACGTGCACACAAACTGTTAGGGGTGAGTTATCGCTTTATATTTAGAAATAAATAATAGAGATGACCTGATAACACTTTTTCCATGTCTGACAACCCAAACCGCACCATTACAGTTTATCGACCAATTCAATTCCCACCTTATTTTCTCCTTCCTTGTGGTAATACAATCCTTCCTAAAGTACACCTTGAGACAAAAAAAAAATGCAAATGTGCAACAAATATTCTGCAACGTGCAATTGGCTCACCCGATGTCAGCTGGAATAAATGGACGTTCAGTATAATTGTATACAAACCCCGTTTCCATATGAGTTGGGAAATTGTGTTAGATGTAAATATAAACGCAATACAATGATTTGCAAATCCTTTTCAAGCCATATTCAGTTGAATATGCTACAAAGACAACATATTTCATGTTCAAACTCATAAACTTTATTTTTTTTTTGCAAATAATAATTAAGTTAGAATTTCATGGCTGCAACACGTGCCAAAGTAGTTGGGAAAAGGCATGTTCACCACTGTGTTACATGGCCTTTCCTTTTAACAACACTCAGTAAACGATTGGGAACTGAGGAAACTAATTGTTGAAACTTTGAAAGTGGAATTCTTCCCATTCTTGTTTTATGTAGAGCTTCAGTCGTTCAACAGTCCGGGGTCTCCGCTGTCGTATTTTAGGCTTCATAATGCGCCACACATTTTCGATGGGAGACAGGTCTGGACTGCAGGCGGGCCAGGAAAAGTACCCGCACTCTTTTTTTACGAAGCCACGCTGTTGTAACACGTGCTGAATGTGGCTTGGCAGTGTTTCCCACACATTCATTTATTTGTGGCGGCCCGCCACGAAAGAATTACGTCCGCCACAAATAAAAAAAATTAAAATTAAAAAAAACATTTTTTTTTTGTCCTCTCCAGCTTCTCAGGCAAATCATATAGTTGATGTAGATGCCCATATAGGCTAAGATTTACTTTACAAAAGAGAAGTGTAGGATACTTCTCTTGTTGCTTTATTTCTATTTGACTTTATTAAATGTATTTATATTAGAAACACAACATGTGTATATAACAAAGGGTGCAAAGTCTGCAGGCAGTAGGAAACACATGGTTAAGTGTAGGGAGTAAAACTGATGGCAGTCTAAAGTTCAAGATTTTTGGAGCTCTTTGTTCAGTGGATCAGATGTTTGATGAAGCTCTGTGTCTATCTACCACCACAACTGTTTTCTGTTTATTTGTCACTGACTGTGGCAGGACACTTCTGCCTCTGTTTCACTTTATGTTGCTGGTAAATAATATGGTTGTAGTAGTAGGCTAAAGTTAAATTATTTAGTATGCACTAATTAAAGGGGCAGAGCTTTATGAGACATTTTAGCTTTTATATTTTATAAGATATATTTTTTGTAAGAACCACAATTAATAAATATATTTCAGTGAATGACTTATTGTTCAAATCCGTATATAAATATGTACATAAAGTGTTGTAATTATATTGTAAAATGGATGGATGGATGGATGGATGGACGTTTAAAACAAAACTGTTATTATTAATTAGTAAGTATACATTTTTTGAGCCTTTTTAGAGAAAATCATATCATTGTAGTAAATTATGCAAATTACTCAATGATGTCATGGTGACCATGCCCATAGCCACGCCCCCACCACCACAGGTATCTTGGCAGTTTATGGGAAACACTGACATTCATAGACACGTTTCTTAACATTTTGGGTTGGATAGCCTAAAAATGGTGCGGGAATATGAAAGATTGCCTCGTAAGGTTGCAGACTACCGGAACCACCTAAGGTGAGACGTAGACAAAATGGCCTCATACCCACAAGCCTACACCTTCGTTGTACCATAAAATATCTCCATTTTGGTGAGTTTACTGAAGAATTTGTGAAACTGAAACAATACAAAAAGAATAAGTTAAGTTAATAATACTAACAAATACATTCGTAAACGTGTTAGCATATTAGCTAATGCTAACAATGCTAGCAGGTTTACATTAAGATAGCACATATAAATATACACAAAACACTCCTACAGACATCACACATGGGACGGTTTAGTATGTGTGAATTGTTTTAGTTGTATTGTAAAACTGACAGACGTTGCTTGGAGTGATGAAGGACGAACCCATACGAGTAGAAACGCTATGGACGAATAGAAGACGGAACGGCACTTGTAATTCCGGTTGAAAGCACGAAGCACAGGGCATTACTGTAGATGTTCACCTCGTAACACCTGCAGTGAGCAAACCCGTCCAAAAGAGCAAGCCGTAGCACAAACAATAACGTACCTGTCAGTGTCTTTGCTTGTGCCTCACAAATTAGCTGCACCGTTTTATAAGCCGCAAGGTTCAAAGCGCAGTAAAGGAATAGCGCCTTTTAGTCCGGAATTTACGGTACGTTCCGAATCAATGGTTGCTTCTGTAATATGTTTGAGATTTGTGAATGTGAAAGTGGTCTAACTTACTTTTCTTCCCTCTGTCTCTATCGATTTCTCTCTCTTTTTTGTGTGGTCTACACTAAGGCCAAGACTATGTGTGTGTTAGACCATCCTATTACAGTACAGGCAGTGGGGACCAATGGCAGAATCTTCCAGTTCATGGTTTTCCAGCTCAACACTACAGATCTGAGACAAGATGACGGCATCAAGAACCAGGTTTTTACATCACTGTGCAGCTCTGAAAAATAATGGTCTCAGTCTCTAATTGTAAAAATAAAAATGTGCAGTTAAAATATCATCCCCATTTCTAAACTAGTCCCTTAAACTCGTTTATTACATACACTTGTTTGAGCAAAACAAAGTCAATGGTAGATGGAGGTTAAAACCAATCCCGTCACCTCAATTGTTAGCTGACTATTACTAGCATTTATTAACAAGTTGGAATGCATAAAAAAGCAAAACGTGACCAAATTCCAAAGAAAAGTGCAATTCCCCTTGAAAATACAAAGAAATGTAGTTTATTTGCCGGGGATGGAGGTGATAAATATTAACATAGGGGAGCGGCTCCATACTGTGTATGCACATTAGGTGTCCCCTACTTTTCGAAACCTTTCAAAATAAAGGGAACTACAAAAAATGTCAATGTTGGCTTTATTTTAACAGAAAATCTTACAATACAATAAACATATGTTTTCTATTGCACTCATAGAACAATTTAAGAAGGTTAAAATAGAAATTAAAAGGCATTAAACACATTGGGCTTTTCTTTTTGCACTCAAAGAACAATTTAAAATTTCCCATATCACATATAGTCTTCCATAATCAAGTATGAGGTTAGAATAGAATACAAGGCTTTATTGAAATGATATTAAATGCTTCATGATTTATGGGTGCCACTCTGTGCTTTAAGAAAAATACAATTATTAGTAAATACAAAAAAAAGTGTCCCTGTTTAAAGCGTCACTTTTACCGTTCGTTTTGAAGCCCAAATACTTCCATATTGTACTTCACCACCCTCTTTATTAACCAGTAGACTTGCCGTTTTTTTGCCATTTTTCCTCTCCACAATGTTATTGCTAGTATGCACTTTGTGTGTGCGTTTTGACACACTCAACATCATGCGCCTCGACTCTGTAGTCACCGCCACACAGCAGCATAAACAGTATCGGTATTTTTTTATGGTAGTATAGTACTGTTTTCAATTGATTAGCACTGTGTGTGTGTGTGTGTGTGTGTGTGTGTGTGTGTGTGTGGGTGTGTGTGTGTGTGTGTGTGTGTGTGTGTGTGTGTGTGTGTGTGCGCGCGCGCGCGTGCATGCGACATTTCAGTAGTGTGTATGAGTGTTTCAGTAGTATGTGAGTGTGTATGAGAGTGTTTCAGTAGTGTGTATGAGAGTGTTTCAGTAGTATGAGAGTGTTTCAGTAGTGTGTGAGAAAAACATTTCAGTTTTGTGTTATGAGAGTGTTTCAGTAGTGTGTATGAGAGTGTTTCAGTAGTGTATGTGAGAGAAAAACATTTCAGTGTTGTGTTATGAGAGTGTTTCAGTAGTGTGTATGAGAGTGTTTCAGTAGTGTATGTGAGAGAAAAACATTTCAGTGTTGTGTTATGAGAGTGTTTCAGTAGTGTGTATGAGAGTGTTTCAGTAGTATGTGCGAGTGTGTATGAGAGTGTTTCAGTAGTGTGTGTGAGAAAAACATTTCAGTGGTGTGTAGGAGAGTGTTTCAATAGTGTGTATGAGAGAAAAACATTTCAGTGGTGTGTGTGAGAGTCTTTCAGTAGTGTGTGAGAGAAAAACATTTCCGTTGTTATTTGAGACCATTTCAGTAGTGTGTATGAGAGTGTTTCAGTAGTGTGTGAGAGAAAAACATTTCAGTGGTGTGTATGAGAGTGTTTCAGTAGTGTGTGAGAGAAAAACATTTCAGTGGTGTGTATGAGAGTGTTTCAGTAGTGTGTGAGAGAAAAACATTTCAGTGGTGTGTATGAGAGTGTTTCAGTAGTGTGTGTGAGAGAAAACATTTCAGTGGTGTGTATGAGAGTGTTTCAGTAGTGTGAGAGAAAACATTTCAGTGGTATGTATGAGAGTGTTTCAATAGTGTGTATGAGAGAAAAACATTTCAGTGGTGTGTATGAGAGTGTTTCAGTAGTGTGTGTGAGAGAAAAACATTTCAGTTATTTGAGACCATTTCAGGAGTGTGTATGAGAGTGTTTCAGTAGTGTGTATGAGAGTGTTTCAGTAGTGTGCATGAGAGTGTTTCAGTAGTGTTTATGAGAGTGCTTCAGTAGTGTGCGAGAGAAACACATTTCAGTAGTGTGTATGAGTGTTTCAGTAGTGTGTGTGAGAAAAACATTTCAGTGGTGTGTAGGAGAGTGTTTCAATAGTGTGTATGAGAGAAAAACATTTCAGTGGTGTGTATGAGAGTGTTTCAGTAGTGTGTGAGAGAAAAAAATTTCCGTTGTTATTTGAGACCCTTTCAGTAGTGTGTATGAGAGTGTTTCAGTAGTGTGTGAGAGAAAAACATTTCAGTAGTGTGTATGAGAGTGTTTCAGTAGTGTGTGTGAGAGAAAACATTTCAGTGGTGTGTATGAGAGTGTTTCAGTAGTGTGTGTGAGAGAAAAACATTTCAGTTATTTGAGACCATTTCAGGAGTGTGTATGAGAGTGTTTCAGTAGTGTGCATGAGTGTTTCAGTAGTGTGTGTGAGAAAAAAATTTCAGTAGTGTGAATGAGAGTGTTTCAGTAGTGTTTGTGAGAGAAAAACATTTCAGTTATTTGAGACCATTTCAGGAGTGTGTATGAGAGTGTTTCAGTAGTGTGCATGAGTGTTTCAGTAGTGTGTGTGAGAGAAAAACATTTCAGTGGTGTGTATGAGAGTGTTTCAGTAGTGTGAGAGAAAAATATTTCAGTTGTTATTTGAGACCATTTCAGTAGTGTGCATGAGAGTGTTTCAGTAGTATGTGCGAGTGTGTATGAGAGTGTTTCAGTAGTGTGTATGAGTGTTTCAGTAGTGTGTGTGGGAGAGAAAACATTTCAGTGGTGTGTAGGAGAGTGTTTCAATAGTGTGTATGAGAGAAAAACATTTCAGTGGTGTGTATGAGAGTGTTTCAGTAGTGTGTGAGAGAAAAACATTTCCATTGTTATTTGAGACCATTTCAGTAGTGTGTATGAGAGTGTTTCAGTAGTGTGCGAGAGAAAAACATTTCAGTGGTGTGTATGAGAGTGTTTCAGTAGAGGTGAGAGAAAAACATTTCAGTAGTGTGTATGAGAATGTTTCAGTAGTGTGTGAGAGAAAAACATTTCAGTAGTGTGTATGAGAGTGTTTCAGTAGTGTGTATGAGAGTGTTTCAGTAGTGTGTGTGAGAGAAAAACATTTCAGTTGTTATTTGAGAGCATTTCAGTCGTGTGTGTAAGAGGTCATTCTGAATAATGTCCCTAACGGCCCCTCATAATGTACTGTGTAAAATACATTGGAAAGTTGGCGCCCTCTAGGCATCTGTGTAAATGTTGCAAACAGTCCCTTTAACATGAGCCACAAATATTTGATTCCCTGTCACTATTTTAAGTTTGGCCCCTTAAAAATACATCAACTGCCCACAAGAGAAAGAGAGAAGTTTTGCAGAATAAAGTTTTAACTGAAATGTGATTGAGTGAAATACATCTTGGATCACATAAGCACACACACACACACACACACACACACGCACACACGCACACACACACACACACACTCACACACCTCAATGATGTCATTGTGGAAAGTAGTCCTAATTAAAACTTGAAACCCATGACAGTGCACATGCAGCCTAAGTCATTATTGTTCCTATCTGGCTATTTTGTAAACATATTGTTGTGTACACAGCCTCAATATGTCTGATTTATAAACACATTTACTGCACATTTCTTTCTGGACGCCTGTAGCCTTTTCCATTTATGGGATGTACCACTCAAAAGTCACGGCATTATCTAATATATTTTAATAGTTGATGCAAGGACTGAATGTTTATCATTCATTATTTTGTTGTAGGTTTGGCTGGATGAAGATGTAGAGCTCTACGATTTTGCAAAAGTCCGACCACTCATCAAAAAGAAAGAAGTGAAGGTACAGTATCAGACTTGCAGATATTTACTAAGTACCTCGTGGGACTAAAATAGAGTTTTAGATTTAGTGGGTGAGGAATAGGCCAAGTTAGGGAGCTACTATTATCAAACCCAAAGAACTAAAAGGCCTATTTTATTTATTGTATCTGGCTATTTATAGCAAATGTGTATACTATTTTATTCATATTTTGTAAAAAATAAATACAAAATTACAATCTTCAATCGCGAAGTGCTTGTACTAATATATGAAAATTAAAAAAAAGGAAATACAGAACTAAAATATTGCAAAGTATAGAATGAGCAATAAAGCACATGAAAAGTGCAAAATTGAGCAGGCAAACAATATTGATCTTAGCTTATAACAGCAAGAATTACACTACTTTAAACTACTAGTGTCAGGTTCAAACACTGATGACATCTATTAAACAAGACAAGAAGCAAGGAATTAAACAGACAGAATTCAATTTAGCTCAATTGAGGAGAAACACGTAGACACTGTACCCTTGTATAGTGTCGTCCCACGCTCTGACGAAAGATTGTACGCCTCCTCTTTTTCTTGGACTCTCTCTGATTACACGGCAACAGCTGTTTCTAAGGGAGTGGGGTCGTAAACAGCCATCGCCTTTGGTTACAAAACAGTTCAAAGAAAAGGTTTTAAAACAGTTCAAAGGAAAGGTGCCTGGAGCGGGCTCAGGCCCTGCCTCCTCTCCGCTTTGTAGATCTCGGGTCAAGACAAAATCTTCCTGTGGATTACAATAGAAGATTGTGTCGCTTCCCATCGTACACAGTGGAGTTTTACAAGCCTTCTGCTTGTAAAACAGCTTTTGTCCTCTCGCAGGGCGAGCTGAACTCAATGTAACACAAAGTTTTGTGATAACTTAGATACAATTATTCTGACAACTAGACGTACAAATACTAAAGTAACTACAAAATGAATACAAAAAGTATGACAGTAATATAAAGTTCTAATACTGTGAGATGATTGTTCTAAAAGAGGGAGACACATCTTCCATGTGTTGAAAGGCAATATTTATGGTGCCTTCCTTTTGTACTGGCAAGTCAGAATTTGTGAGTGGTGAGTCAGTTCTACTGTAACGTGTCCTAGTCTGAGAGTCAGCTGGTCCTCACCATCCCAGTGTTGGGTGGCTGCACTCAATGTAAACCATGTATGAATATATGTTGTCACACTAAATATACAAAGTATTGTCTTATAAATGTTCATGTTACTGTTGTGTAAATAAAACCATTTTCATGAGGCGAGCACAAGAACTTTCGTACATTTGGCCATCTTGATTTCCGACCCCTTAGGTCAGGGGTGTCCAAATTTTTTCCACTGAGGGCCGCATTCTGAAAAATCAAAGCAAGCGGGGGCCATTTTGATATTTTTTATTTTAAAAACCAATACAATATATGTATAAAAAATATACATTTAGGCCTCCACTCAGGCTGGATCCCGGGGACCCCAAAGGGTTTTGGTCAAAAAAGTATTAAAAATGTGTCATTATTCAGTATTATTATTTTTATTATTATTATTCGAGTTTTAAATCTCTTGATCAACATTAGGTCTATCTGTCACTATAACGGTTTTAAAGATTTAAGTTGTATGCTCTCGTTGTCAAAGAAAACCCTGTTTTTTTATGGAAAAAATACAAAATATGCAATATTTTCACACAATAAAATTTTTAAGTGGAATATTTCAGATTATATAATAATTGGAGCCTTAAAAAGGTCAATAACTCATAACATTGATTTTAATTCATTATTATTTTTTGAGCAATGACACTTAAAAACAAATCACACTAAAATTATTGGGGATCCAAATAATTAGTGTTAAAAAATAAATTCAAATATTTTTTTTTACGGTTTACTTTTAACACAATAATCTCGAGATCAACTTCAGATCTATCCGTCAATTATACGTTTTATTGTTGTTTATGTTTTTCGTTTGTTCGTTTTAGGCCCTTCTTTATAAAAAAACTGCTCAGTTTTTTGTATGGCAAACACAAAATATGCAACATTTTCCCCAAAAATATCTCAGATGTGACGTAATTGGAGCCATTGAATAGGTCAATAATTCATAATGACATTGATTTTGATTCATTATTATTTTTTAAAGGAAGAAACAGCCTGCATGGCAGCTTTGTGTTATTAGAGTAAACATTGCGACTTTTTCTTGTCACATTTCACCTGTTTGCTCTTTTATAGCACTTATCATGTTTTGAATTTTTTTCAATCATAATTTTACTGTCTATCTGTGTTGGCCCTGCGATGAGGTGGCGACTTGTCCAGGGTGTACCCCGCCTTCCGCCCGATTGTAGCTGAGATAGGCTCCAGCGACCCCGAAGGGAATAAGCAGTAGAAAATGGATGGAATTTTAAAATGTGCCGTGGGGCCGTTACAAAATGACCTGCGCCCGGGCCACACTTTGGACACCCCTGCCTTAGGTGGAACGTTCATAACTCAGCTGTGACGTCATTCTCAGTTCCGACTTCCAGCTTCTGAGGTTAATGGAATGCAGCTTGGTATGTGTGCTCATACTTGTACTCCTTTTCCCCCCCACATTACATGACTTTCACCTGCTCCAGTTGCGGTTTTCCTTTTCTTTTTGACCTTTTTGGGTCACAAAGTAAAGATTTAAAGTACCAATTATTCTCTGCATTTGACCCATCACCCTTGATCACCCCCTGGGAGGTGAGGGGAGCAGTGAGCAGCAGCGGTGGCCACGCCCAGGACTTATTTTTGGTGATTTAACCCCCAATTCCAAGCCTTGATGCTGAGTGCCGAGCAGGGAGGTAACGGCTCCCATTTTTATAGTCTTTGGTGTGACTCAGTTGAACTCACAACCTACCGAACTCAGGGCGGACACTCTAACCACTAGGCAGGTATGGTCACTACCGTATTTTCCGGACTATAAGGCGCACTTAATCCTTTCATTTTCCCAAAAGTCGACAGTGCGCCTTTTAACCCGGTGCGCCTAATGTAAGGAATAATTTTGGTTGTGCTTATGTAATCGCCCTGAGAAGGGAGATGTTTGAGTATACAGATACGAGGACACAACTTTGTTCTGCTCACGTCTGTATTGACTGCCAACAAAATCAAACACCAAACATGTACAAGTACACAGTATTGCAACAAACATAAAATGCACTCCAGTATTATCATACGGATTTTACATTCAAATAATCGAGTAGGTTTTCCTGTTCTTTGCACTAATAGACTTTACCTTAGTGTAACAGTATTTGAAGATGTCTCAACAAGTAAATACAAAGGTTCACCCAATGGGTGAGGGCCGACATCCGGGCAACTGAGCTACATACGGGTTCTTCGAGCCATAGCAACCAGACTGGCGTTGAAAACAAACCGTTGCCATTACTCTTTAACCTGTCGACCTACGCTGGTTAAACCCGTCATTCTGCCTCCAAAATGTCGAAAAACGGTGTTGTTTTTGGTTGTGCTAACCACAACTGGAAACAGGGAAAACAAAGGTTGTATTTTGTTCTGCCAAAGCGCGATAAAAGCTCACAGAGACGAGACAAATGGCTCGCAGCTTTACACTGGGAAAACGAGGACGGTTCTCACTGGAGTCCCCCAAAGTCCCGGGTCGTGTGTTCGGATCACTTCGTTTCTGGTAAATATAAGGAACACAAATCCACCTTCTTAACCACAACTTGGCTATACCGTCCGTGCTAATGTTGTACTTGTTGAATTTGTACTTTATAACGTTCGACAGCTGAAGTTGTTGTTGTACAAAAATAACATGGGGTATATACTATATAGTCTATAGCCTAGCTCAGGGGTCGGCAACCCGCGGCTCTAGAGCCGCATGCGGCTCTTTAGCGCCGCCCAAGTGGCTCTCTGAAGCTTTTTCAAAAATGTATGAAAAATGGAAAAAGATGAGGGGAAAAAATATATATTTTTTGTGTTAATATGGTTTCTGTAGGAGGACAAACATGACACAAACCTCCCTAATCGTTATAAAGTACACGGTTTGTATTAAACATGCTTCACTGATTCGAGTATTTGGCGAGCGCCGTTTTGTCCTACTAATTTTGGCGGTCCTTGAACCCACCGTAGTTTCTTACATGTATAACTTCCTCTGACTTTCTAGGACGTGTTTTATGCCACTTCTTTTTCCGTCTCATTTTGTCCACCGAACTTTTAACGTTGTGCGTGAATGCACAAAGGTGAGTTTTGTTGATGTTATTGACTTGTGTGGAGTGCTAATCAGACATATTTGGTCACTGCATGACTGCAAGCTAATCGATGCTAACATGCTATTTAGGCTAGCTATATGTACATATTGCATCATTATGCCTCATTTGTAGCTATATTTGAGCTCATTTAGTTTCCGTTAAGTCCTCTTGATTCAATTTATATATCATGACACACTATCTGTATGTAATATGGCTTTTAATTTTTTGAGGCTCCAAACAGATTTGTTTTTGTATTTTTGGTCCAATATGGCTCTTTCAACATTTTGGGTTGCCGACCCCTGGCCTAGCTAGCTATTTTCGAAAACCGGACAACGAGAGGATACCAAAGGCAGCGTTAAGATGGACACCACCGGGAAAACGTAAGCCAGGGCGGCCAAAGAACACCTGGCGAAGAACAGTTGTACTTAAACAATACATGTAGCCCTCAAATCCCTCAATATTTTATACACTAACACTTGATCTTGTTGTTGATAAGTTCCGCGTCTCTTTCTTAGTAGCGCGCAGGCTAAGCTAACTAGCAAGCTAAGCTAAGCCTGAGAAGCTTTAAAGTTCACTGAGACGAGTCTGACGCAAATAATACATTTTCGTTTTTTCACACGATATGCGAATAAGTAAAAATGCGTAAATGAAGGATTTAACGCCGACTTCCAAGCCACAACGCTCGTTAAATGCTTTTTCTGTCAATGCTGTGTTCGCTGTGAGCTGGTTTGTTTTCAACGAGTTCCCGGTTGCTAGGGGATTGGTAGGCGGAAGTGACGTAGGTCCGCCCTCACCCATACAGTAAGCCTATATTGTTTTAGTAACAAAAGTCACTTATCATTCTTTAAGATTAAACAAACTACACTGTTGATGCAGTTAGAATCTGCCTCGTCATCGGCAGTGCAATTAGCTTTAGCATTAGCTTGGTCATGTATAAAGCCTTGTCGACTGAAAAGACACATATCATAAAAATATACTCTTTGAAACATGTTTAAACACTATAAAGACACATTCGGGGGTAAAACTATTGACATAAAGACACTTGTACCTGAGAAGGGAGATGTTTGAGGACACAACTTCGTTCTGCTCACGTCTGTATTGACTGCAAGCAGGAAGTCAGGTGTCCTCTCGTATAGCTCCCAGCACAACGCGCCCCCTGCTGGAGCCGTCCAGTACTACAATGGCTCTTATTAATGCTGGCATTACAATAACATTAGCTCCATATTCTACATATAACGGTGCTTTACTGTTGTCATTAACAATAAACATTTTTAAGTTGCGAATATAAAATGAAATAGTAATACAACTCAAGAGCTTACTTTGCTACTTACAATCACTGTATTCTACTAGTAACTAAATTTACATCCTGTCACACTTACCGACCTCTAAGCTATTTTATTTGGTACATGGCGTAATAAGTGTGACCAGTAGATGGCAGTCACACATAAGAGATACGTGTAGACTGCAATATGACTCAAATAAACACTTAACATTTTATATGTTCCATTGAAAATATAGAACATTACACACGGCGCTCAAAAATCTGTCAAAATGTTTTAGTAGGACTTTGGTAAGCTATGAAGCCACACCGCTTGATGGATTGTACTGTGCTTCAAAATAGGACTATTATTATGGTGTGTATGTAAGGTAAGACATATTATCTGGCATTTAGTTTCGCAATATTATGCAAAAGCAACTTTTCTTACCTTCTGGTACCTGCTGATCTGTATTTGGGATCTGCATAAGTCCGGAAAATTTGCGCGCGTCCGCCTTTGTTGTCGATAAGCTTCTTTTTCTCTATCTTCTTGTTATGTGACATTCATCCTCCACTGATAATATAAAGTAGTGTAAAGTTCTTACTTATATCTGTCAGTAAACTCACCATGAAAGCGCTAAAACATACCGGTGTAGTGAGTTTACATTATTCACCCAAGGAACTTTAGTTACCAGAGAGTTCCGGTAGGAGGGTTTTTCACGGGACACATTTCGGGCGTTGTTGTTGCACTAGTGAGCCACGGATGAGGAGATGCTGCTCCGTTATTGATGGAAGTAAAGTCTGAATGTCATTAAAACAGTTAGCGCCATCTTTTGACACTTCTTCCACTCCCGTCCTTGCACGCTACACCGCTACAACAAAGATGACGGGGAGAAGACGCTGTCCAAGTGGAGGCACGTAAATAAGAGCGACTGTCAGAAAGTGACTTGAAGATGATGTGTAAAACATAATCTATGCAACATTTTGAGCAAAGAACCACCATTACATGTTATGTAGACCACAAGGAAGTCTTTTACATTTAGAAAATAATCATAATATGACCCCTTTAATGCGCCTTTTGAATGAAAAAAGACCTGACTAGACCCGCTCATCGGCAGTGCGCCTTATATTCCGGTGCGCCCTATTGTCCGGAAAATACGGTATATTGAACTTTTCCCCCACATGTTTAGATTTAGTTGATATGTGCAGTATTGCCATGACATTTGCATCTAAATAAAAGCGAGTACAAGGATTTTAAGCTGCATTCTCTTTTGAACAAACTGTGACTGTGAAATGTAACAAGATTTGAATTGCTTGTTTTCTTTCCACTGTAGGTTCCAGCCGGTCTAGCAGGATATAAGGCAGAGACCTTCTCCAGGTTCCTTGCCCTCTACCTTCACGGCACGATGTAGCCCTAAGAGCCCAGGTACTAAGTGTAAGTCAGTGTTTGGAATGACAACAATGTCACGTCTGAAGACTGCCATACCACTGAGTCATCACAAATGGCCAAAAGTATATGCACCCCTGCATTTGTGTCAGATAATGCAGCACATCTCCCAGACGGTTGTTGAAATGACAAATGCTTTGGTATGCACATGTTTATTTATTTTGTTTGCATTGGAACAACATGAAAAAAAGAACACAAAAAAAGCCAAATGCGATATTATTTTACTCAGAACTCCAAAAAGGACTGGACAAGATTATTGGCGCCCTCAACTGAATATTTGGTAGCACACTTTTGGAAATAAATCAATGTAAGCATCAATGAGTTTCTCACACTTGCTACTGGAGTGTTGGACCACTCAGGTCTCTGAGATGTGAACTTCTCCCAACTGCTGTTTTTAGATCAGATGTTCTACAGGATTTAGATCTGGACTCACTTCACAACTCTCCAGTGCTCTGTCTTAAGCCATTTTGGTGGAATCCATTTAAATAGAAGTCTTGTGTATTTTGCTGCGGAGTGTCGGACTAGACCTGGAACTGCTGAGGGTGGAGATGTACGACATCAGCTCCACAGCCTCAATGCAGGCGGAGTCAGTGGAATTTATGGGTCACTTATTATTTAATTATTTTTTTTGAAGATAAACTTGCTGGAATATTGTTTTGTGCTTTATTAAATAATGATGGTGTAAGTTCATAATGGCCACTTATCTCTATATTCACCACATTGGCTGTTTGTGTTCGCTTTTACTGTCATAGATCAATACAGTTACTGTACATGGAGCATTGCATCATTTTACTGTCATAGATCAATACAGTTACATGGAGTATTGCATCATTTTACTGTCTATAGATCAATACAGTTACACGGAGTATTGCATCATTTTACTGTCATAGATCAATACAGTTACATGGAGTATTGCATCATTTTACTGTCATAGATCAATACAGTTACATGGAGTATTGCATCATTTTACTGTCATAGATCAATACAGTTACACGGAGTATTGCATCATTTTACTGTCATAGATCAATACAGTTACATGGAGTATTGCATCATTTTACTGTCCTAGATCAATACAGTTACACGGAGTATTGCATCATTTTACTGTCATAGATCAATACAGTTACATGGAGTATTGCATCATTTTACTGTCTATAGATCAATACAGTTACACGGAGTATTGCATCATTTTACTGTCATAGATCAATACAGTTACATGGAGTATTGCATCATTTTACTGTCATAGATCAATACAGTTACATGGAGTATTGCATCATTTTACTGTCATAGATCAATACAGTTACATGGAGTATTGCATCATTTTACTGTCCTAGATCAATACAGTTACACGGAGTATTGCATCATTTTACTGTCATAGATCAATACAGTTACACGGAGTATTGCATCATTTTACTGTCATAGATCAATACAGTTACATGGAGTATTGCATCATTTTACTGTCCTAGATCAATACAGTTACACGGAGTATTGCATCATTTTACTGTCATAGATCAATACAGTTACATGGAGTATTGCATCATTTTACTGTCATAGATCAATACAGTTACATGGAGTATTGCATCATTTTACTGTCATAGATCAATACAGTTACATGGAGTATTGCATCATTTTACTGTCCTAGATCAATACAGTTACACGGAGTATTGCATCATTTTACTGTCATAGATCAATACAGTTACACGGAGTATTGCATCATTTTACTGTCATAGATCAATACAGTTACATGGAGTATTGCATCATTTTACTGTCATAGATCAATACAGTTACACGGAGTATTGCATCATTTTACTGTCATAGATCAATACAGTTACATGGAGTATTGCATCATTTTACTGTCTATAGATCAATACAGTTACATGGAGTATTGCATCATTTTACTGTCATAGATCAATACAGTTACATGGAGTATTGCATCATTTTACTGTCATAGATCAATACAGTTACACGGAGTATTGCATCATTTTACTGTCATAGATCAATACAGTTACATGGAGTATTGCATCATTTTACTGTCATAGATCAATACAGTTACATGGAGTATTGCATCATTTTACTGTCATAGATCAATACAGTTACACGGAGTATTGCATCATTTTACTGTCATAGATCAATACAGTTACATGGAGTATTGCATCATTTTACTGTCATGGATCAATACAGTTACATGGAGTATTGCATCATTTTACTGTCTATAGATCAATACAGTTACACGGAGTATTGCATCATTTTACTGTCATAGATCAATACAGTTACATGGAGTATTGCATCATTTTACTGTCTATAGATCAATACAGTTACACGGAGTATTGCATCATTTTACTGTCATAGATCAATACAGTTACATGGAGTATTGCATCATTTTACTGTCTATAGATCAATACAGTTACACGGAGTATTGCATCATTTTACTGTCATAGATCAATACAGTTACATGGAGTATTGCATCATTTTACTGTCATAGATCAATACAGTTACATGGAGTATTGCGTCATTTTACTGTCATAGATCAATACAGTTACATGGAGTATTGCATCATTTTACTGTCATAGATCAATACAGTTACATGGAGTATTGCATCATTTTACTGTCATAGATCAATACAGTTACATGGAGTATTGCATCATTTTACTGTCATAGATCAATACAATTACATGGAGTATTGCATCATTTTACTGTCATAGATCAATACAGTTACATGGAGTATTCAATCAATCAATCAAATAAGCATTGATTGATTGATGATTGAATCAATGTTTATTTATATAGCCCTAAATCACAGGTGTCTCAAAGGGCTGCACAAGCCACAACGACATCCTCGGTACAGAGCCCACATACGGGCAAGGAAAAACTCACCCCAGTGGGACGCCGATATGAAAGACTATGAGAAACCTTGGAGAGGACCGCATATGTGGGTAACCCCCCCCTCTAAGGGAGACCGAAAGCAATGGATGTCGAGTGGGTCTGACATAATATTGTGAAAGTCCAGTCTTCAGTGGATCCAACACATCAGCGAGAGTCCAGTCCATAGTGGGACCAGCAGGAAACCGTCCCGAGCGGAGACGGGTCAGCAGCGTAGAGATGTCCCCAACCGATGCACAGGCTAGTGGTCCACCCGGGGTCCCGACTCTGGACAGCCAGCACTTCATCCGTGGCCACCGGACCTGTGCAACTCCCCCTCCCAAGGGAGAGGGGAGCCGAGGAGAAAAGAAAAACGGCAGATCAACTGGTCTAAAAAGGAGGTCTATTTAAAGGCTAGATTATACAAATGAGTTTTAAGATGGGACTTAAATGCTTCTACTGAGGTAGCATCTCTAACTTTTACCGGGAGGGCATTCCATAATATTGGAGCCCGAATAGAAAACGCTCTATAGCCCGCAGACTTTTTTTGGGCTCTGGGAATCACTAATAAGCCGGAGTTCTTTGAATGCAGATTTCTTGTCGGGACATATGGTACAATACAATCGGCGAGATAGGCTGGAGCTAAACCGTGTAGTATTTTATACGTAAGTAGTAAAACCTTAAAGTTGCATCTTAAGTGCACAGGAAGCCAGTGCAAGTGAGCCAGTATAGGCGTAATATGATCAAACTTTCTTGTTTTTGTCAAAAGTCTAGCAGCCGCATTTTGTACCAACTGTAATCTTTTAATGCTAGACATAGGGAGGCCCGAAAATAATACGTTACAGTAATCGAGACGAGACGTAACGAACGCATGGATAATGATCTCAGCGTCGCTAGTGGACAAAATGGAACGAATTTTAGCGATATTACGGAGATGAAAGAAGGCCGTTTTAGTAACACTCTTAATGTGTGACTCAAACGAGAGAGTTGGGTGGAAGATAATACCCAGATTCTTTACCGAGTCTCCTTGTTTAATTGTTTGGTTGTCAAATGTTAAGGTGGTATTATTAAATAGATGTTGGTGTCTAGCAGGACCGATAATCAGCATTTCCGTTTTCTTAGCGTTGAGTTGCAAAAAGTTAGCGGACATCCATTGTTTAATTTCATTAAGACACGCCTCCAGCTGACTACAGTCCGGCGTGTTGGTCAGCTTTAGGGGCATGTAGAGTTGAGTGTCATCAGCATAACAGTGAAAGCTAACACCGTACTTGCGTATGATGTCACCTAGCGGCAGCATGTAAATACTAAAGAGTGCAGGGCCAAGAACCGAACCCTGGGGAACTCCGCACGTTACCTTGACATAGTCCGAGGTCACATTGTTATGGGAGACGCACTGCATCCTGTCAGTAAGATAAGAGTTAAACCAAGACAAGGCTAAGTCTGACATACCAATACGTGTTTTGATACGCTCTAATAAAATATTATGATCGACGGTATCGAAAGCGGCGCTAAGATCAAGAAGCAGCAACATAGATGACGCATCAGAATCCATCGTTAGCAATAGATCATTAGTCATTTTTGCGAGGGCTGTCTCCGTAGAGTGATTTGCCCTGAAACCGGATTGAAAAGGTTCACAGAGATTGTTAGTCACTAAATGTTCATTTAGCTGCTTAGCAAAAAAAATTTCGAGAATTTTCGAAATATACGGAAGGTGGGAGACCGGTCGGTAGTTTACCATGAGGTCAGGATCGAGGTTAGGTCTTTTGAGCAGAGGATGAATAACCACTTTTTTTAATGCTAGGGGAACAGTGAAGTGATAAGTTTATAATATTTAACCTAATAATACAAACAATTCTTTGATAAGTTTCCCAGGAAGTGGGTCAAGTAAACATGTTGTTTGTTTTATCCCACTTACACGCCGTAATAATTCCTCTAATGTTATTTCATCAAAAATAGAGAGACTATTTTGGAGGGCGGTATCCGTCGTATATACAGTCATATTTGTGTTAATAGAACCCAGTTGTAGCTGGGATGCATTGTCTTTAATCTCCTTTCTAATGAGTTAAATTTTCTTATTAAAGAAATTCATAAAGTCATCTGCCGAGTGGGTGGAGCTACTGGGAGGAGTCCCTTGTTGGGTTAGCGATGCTACTGTACTAAACAGAAATTTAGGATCGTTTTTGTTGAGGCGGATGAGATTTGAGTAATATTTAGCTTTAGCTAAGGTAAGCTTGCGTTTATAAGTTATTAAACTATCACTCCATGCTTGATGGAAAACCTCAAGTTTAGTCGCGCGCCATTTGCGTTCCAGCTTTCTACATGATAATTTATGAGCTCTAATTTTTTCTGTAAACCATGGGGTGCCCCTTTTAGGGGCCCTTTTCTGCTTTAGCGGTGCTATACTATCAATGGTTTCGCGCAGGGCGTAGTCAAAGTTGTTAGTGAGGTTATCAATAGAGCCGACATAATTTGGGAATGGTGCCATTACCGAAGGCAGTAGGTCAGCAAGAGTCATTGTTGTGGCAGCATTAATGTTGCGGCCGCTATAGCAGTTATTACTATCATTAGCCTGTTGACAATGATTCAAAACTTCAAATTTTATAAGGTAATGATCGGACATTACTTTAGTATATGTAAGTATCATAACTTTAGAGGTGATGACACCCCTGACAAGCACTAGATCTATTGTATTACCGTTGCGATGCGTGGGTTCATGTATTATTTGTGTAAGACCACAGCTATCAATTATGGTCTGGAGCGCCACGCACTCAGGGTCCGATGGGGTATTCATTTGGATATTAAAGTCCCCCATTATGATTATATTGTCGGCTTGCGTCACTAGATCAGCAACGAACTCTGAGAATTCACTGATAAAGTCCGAATAGGGCCCAGGGGGGCGGTAGATAACAGCCAGGTCGAGAGGTAGCAGTGTGACAGACCTCATAGTAAGCACCTCAAACGAGTTATATTTATTATTTAGGTTAGGGGTAAGGTTAACATTTTCATTGTATATTAGTGCGACACCCTCTCCCCTTTTAAGAGGACGGGCAACATGCGCATTCGTATAGTTAGGAGGAGATGCCTCATTTGGCGCAAAAAAAATTGTCTGGTTTGAGCCAGGTTTTGCTAAGACCAATGACGTTAAGATTGTTGTCTCTAATGACCTCATTAACTAATAACGCTTTGGGAGACAATGATCTTATGTTTAAAAAGCCCATATTATAGGTATTGGGCTGTTTTGACGAGTTTTTGTTAAGATTATCCGTAGTAGCAATATTAACAATGTTGCGTTTATTATGCGTAGTGCACTTTAAAGGCCTACTGAAAGCCACTACTACCGACCACGCAGTCTGATAGTTTATATATCAATGATGAAATCTTAACATTATAACACATGCCAATACGGCCGGGTTAACTTATAAAGTGACATTTTAAATTTGCCGCTAAACTTCCGGTTCGAAACGCCTCTGAGGATGACGTATGCGCGTGACGTAGACCGGCGAACACGGGTATGCCTTCCACATTGAAGCCAATACGAAAAAGCTCTGTTTTCATTTCATAATTCCACAGTATTCTGGACATCTGTGTTCGTGAATCTGTTGCAATCATGTTCATTGCATTATGGAGAAGGAAGCTGAGCAAGCAAAGAAGAAAGTTGTCGGTGCGAAATGGACGTATTTTTCGAACGTAGTCAGCAACAACAGTACACAGCCGGCGCTTCTTTGTTTACATTCCCGAAAGATGCAGTCAAGATGGAAGAACTTGGATAACAGAGACTCTAACCAGGAGGACTTTTGACTTCGATACACAGACGCTTGTAGAGAACTGGGACAACACAGACTCTTACCAGGATTACTTTGATTTGGATGACAAAGACGCAGACGTGCTTCTGTGAGTATGCAGCTTTGGCTTCTAAACATTTGATCGCTTGACCGTATGTGCGCAACTTTTTTTTGCGTATGTACGTAACTTTTTTAAAATATATAAGCTTTATGAACCTTGGGTTAGGTGAACGGTCTTTTCGGCTGAGTGATTGTGTGTGTTGATCAGGTGTTTGAATTGTATTGGCGTGTTCTATGGAGCTAGGAGCTAGCATAGGAGCTAGGAGCTAGCATAACAAACACGCAGGTGTTTTTATGCAGGATTAATTTGTGGCATATTAAATATAAGCCTGGTTGTGTTGTGGCTAATAGAGTAAATATATGTCTTGTGTTTATTTACGGTTTTAGTCATTCCCAGCTGAATATCAGGTACTGTGAGTATGCAGCCTTGGCTGCTAAACATTTGATAGCTTGACCGTATGTGCGCGTCACGTACGTAACTTTTTAAAAATATATGAGCTTTATGAACCTTGGGTTAGGTCAGGGGTGGGCAATTAATTTTTACCGGGGGCCGCATGAGCTACCCGAGCACTGCTGGAGGGCCACATCGACAATATTTCAATTAAATTTTGCTCAATATTATTTTTGATATATACCGTAAGATTAATAATAATAATAATAATAATAATAGTAATACTTCAACATAGTGTGTGTAACAGCATTCCATGACTAATATATATAAATTAACATTAATAATAAATGACAGTAAAATAAGCACACGTATGACTGAGGAGTTATAGTGTAACTTTGTGTGGTGTTTGAGTTGTCCGACTTTTTGTGTGGCTTTAAACGCACCAGTGGTTTAGTGCTATGCGTGTTGGTGACAGATGACAAGTTGCTTTTGGCCTGGTTTGTACGGCAGAAAATGACTAGTTTTTCGAGATAGAATTGTTTTACTCATGTTTTTGGTGTGGTTATGTCCGAATATAAACAGTTTTGTTCAATAAAGTGATCGATATAATTCCTGTCCTCGAAGCATCTCGATAGACGTTACAATAATTGAACGGTGTTCAATTGAACGGTGTTGACGAACACCGTTAGGGCCGCTTGTTGTCACTGTCACTCAGAGTTGCATTGCAAAATTCCATAGAATAAATATGTTTATTTTGTTTATAATTCAGATGGGATTTGATTTGGTGCGCGGCATATATACTTGCTGCGCGCAGCGGACGCTTGAACAGTGTGCAATTGCGCAGGCACGCACCTTAGAGGGAACGTTGCTCTGCAGTTCATGTGTTGTTGAAAACACGCCATTCCTCATCAACTTTTCTCTTTTTGGCGTCTCGGGTGTAAACCATGCATCACTTGTCGCTGCATGTGCACCTTCACTCGCAGGTTACACACGGACACACGCCCATAAATAATACTTTTCAAAATAAAAGCAGCACAGTTGTATTGCGCGCAGGACATAGATGTTTTTTCAACTTTATTTTGTAATTGCAGTTGTTCACATTCACTCACAATCACGCATACGTCCACACGGAAGTAATACAAATAACGATTTTCAAAACAAAAGCAGCACCGTTGTATTGCACACTCGGCATAGCTACTTTTTAAAATTTATTTTGTAATTTATAATTGGCCTCACGCGGGCCGGACAGGGACGCACAAAGGGCCGGATGCGGCCCGCGGGCCGCAGAATGCCCAGGTCTGTGTTAGGTGAACGGTCTTTTGGGCTGAGTGATTGTGTGTGTTGATCAGGTGTTTGAATTGTATTGGCGTGTTCTATGGAGCTAGGAGCTAGCATAGGAGCTAGGAGCTAGCATAACAAACACGCAGGTGTTTTTATGCAGGATTAATTTGTGGCATATTAAATATAAGCCTGGTTGTGTTGTGGCTAATAGAGTATATATATGTCTTGTGTTTATTTACTGTTGTAGTCATTCCCAGCTGAATATCAGGTCACCCCCGGCTCTCACAGCATCTTCCCTATCTGAATAGCTTCAACTCCCCACTAGTCCTTCACTTGCACTTTCCTCATCCACAAATCTTTCATCCTCGCTCAAATTAATGGGGAAATTGTCGCTTTCTCGGTCCGAATCTCTCTCACTTCATGCGGCCATCATTGTAAACAATAGGGAACTTTGCGTATATGTTCAACTGACTACGTCACGCTACTTCCGGTAGGGGCAAGCCTTTTTTTTA
This sequence comes from Entelurus aequoreus, assembly GCF_033978785.1. NCBI lineage: Eukaryota > Metazoa > Chordata > Actinopteri > Syngnathiformes > Syngnathidae > Entelurus > Entelurus aequoreus. The sequence continues at coordinate 5,588,358 of NC_084755.1, forward strand.
TCAGATACCAAAAGTTGCAATCTTTATCGTCGTTGTTCTATACTAAATCCTTTCAGCAAAAATATGGCAATATCGCGAAATGATCAAGTATGACACATAGAATAGATCTGCTATCCCCGTTTAAATAAAAAAAAATCATTTCAGTAGGCCTTTAAATAGTTTCGACCATATCTAGGAATTGATATGACGGGAATTTTCCGATTGTTTGCTTGGTGCTGCGATAAACTGGACACATCATAATTTGCCACCTCAGTAGAATGCATGTCCACCTCTGACACAGTCACAACAGAAAAAACATTATGTGAATTGTGTAATATTCTAAGAGCATTGCTATGCGTACATGGATTATCCAGCCTGGCGCTGGCTAGTTCTAGTTTAACTGACTCCTCACCCGGACTAACAGACTCTGTAATTGCCTTTGACCGAGCTTCCTCTAGTGTAGTCAGTCAAGTGAGACTTAAACAGTGGTCTATGTTCCTAGACAGGCTGATGGCGCCTTCCTGGTTAGGGTGAAGGCCGTCTCTCATCAGCAAGCCTGGTTTGCCCCAGAAAGAGGGCCAGTTATCAATAAACGTTAGTCCCTGTTGTCTACAGAAGATAGACAGCCACTTGTTAAGCGAGACTAATCTGCTATATCTCTCATCATTGCCTCTCGCAGGCAGGGGGCCAGAGACAATTACTCGATGCCTGGACATCTTTCTGGCGAGATCACAAGTCCTGGCTATGTTTCTCTTTGTAATCTGACTGTCTCATTCTAGTGTCATTGGAGCCAACGTGTACAACTATATTCGCATAACTAGTGGTGCGATTAGCCTGTCGTACATGTTTACTAGGCCTGTTGCGAGTTAGCTCCCTAAGATTAGCTTCAATGTCAGGTGCTCTGGCCCCGGGGAGACACTTTATTGTGGCTGGTTTGCTAAGCTTTATGTTTCGGGTGATGGAGTCCCCTATGACTAAGGTGTGGTGCCCGGTAGACTGGGGTGTAGGACTAGCTAAAGAGCTAAATCTATTATGCGTCTTAACCGGTACACCGTAGTTTGTAGGCCGCTTAGGACTGCTACAAGCTGGGCTAGTTAGCTCGCTACAGCTAACGCTAGCAGATGTGTCCGCAACATCTAAAGTTACGACATTACTCTGCTCTAGCAGGCGGACACAGCCCTCTAGCAGAGCCAACCTCTACGTGAGTAAGGTGCAAGACGCACAGGAAGCCATTACTCACGGTGTTTTCTGTTACCGAGTGAAGTTCCTGCTGTCTTCAGGGAAGGGGTCGCAGTGTGCGGGAGTAGCTTCCTACTTACCTTCTGCCTTTCTCCGCATCATTTTACTGTCATAGATCAATACAGTTACATGGAGTATTGCATCATTTTACTGTCATAGATCAATACAGTTACATGGAGTATTGCATAATGTTACTGTCATAGATCAATACAGTTACATGGAGTATTGCATAATTTTACTGTCATAGATCAATACAGTTACATGGAGTATTGCATCATTTTACTGTCATAGATCAATACAGTTACATGGAGTATTGCATCATTTTACTGTCATAGATCAATACAGTTACATGGAGTATTGCATAATTTTACTGTCATAGATCAATACAGTTACATGGAGTATTGCATCATTTTACTGTCATAGATCAATACAGTTACATGGAGTATTGCATCATTTTACTGTCATAGATCAATACAGTTACATGGAGTATTGCATCATTTTACTGTCATAGATCAATACAAATCAATAGAAGCAAGATGAAAGGCAATATTGGCTTGATAATGTATGAACTCCCTCCAATGGTTGCCATTAAAATTGTGGTCAACTATCCAACCATTGGAGGTGAATTTGAGACATTTCAATGGTTCTTTTTATTAAAATCCACCTCCACGTACATTTCTTCCGAGTTGGGAGTTTTTCTTAAACCAATTTTCACTGTAAAAGATACTGCTGCCCCTGCTGCTGCTGCCCCTGCTGCTGCTGCCCCTGTTGCTGCTGCCACTGTTGCTGCTGCCACTGTTGCTGCTGCCCCCTTTTGCTGCTGCCCCTGCTGCTGCTGCCCCTGCTGCTGCTGCCCATGTTGCTGCTGCCCCTGCTGCTGCTGCCCCTGTTGCTGCTGCCCCTGTTGCTGCTGCCACTGTTGCTTCTGCCACTGTTGCTGCTGCCCCCTTTTGCTGCTGCCCCTGCTGCTGCTGCCCCTGCTGCTGCTGCCCATGTTGCTGCTGCCCCTGTTGCTGCTGCCCCTGCTGCTGCTATCCCTGCTGCTGCTGCCTCTGCTGCTGCTATCCCTGCTGCTGCTGCCCCTGTTGCTGCTGCCCCTGTTGCTGCTGCCCCTGTTGCTGCTGCCACTGTTGCTGCTGCCCCCTTTTGCTGCTGCCCCTGTTGCTGCTGCCACTGTTGCTGCTGCCACTGTTGCTGCTGCCCCCTGTTGCTGCTGCCCCTGTTGCTGCTGCCCCTGTTGCTGCTGCCCCTGTTGCTGCTGCCACTGTTGCTGCTGCCACTGTTGCTGCTGCCCCCTTTTGCTGCTGCCCCTGCTGCTGCCCCTGCTGCTGCTGCCCATGTTGCTGCTGCCCCTGTTGCTGATGCCCCCTTTGCTGCTGCCCCCTGTTGCTGCCCGTGCTGCTGCCCGTGCTGCTGCCCTTGCTGTTGCCCATGCTGCTGCCCGTGCTGCTTCCCATGCTGCTGCCCGTGCTGCTTCCCCTGCTGCTGCCCCTGCTGCTGCTTCCCCTGCTGCTGCTGCCCCTGCCGCTGCCTGTGCTGCTGCCCCTGCTGCTGCCCATGCTGCTGGCCGTGCTGCTGCCCCTGCAGCTGCCCCTGCTGCTGCCCCTGTTGCTGCTGCCCCTGCTGCTGCTGCCCCTGCTGCTGCTGCCCCTGTTGCTGCTGCCCCTGTTGCTGCTGCCCCTGTTGCTGCTGCCACTGTTGCTGCTGCCACTGTTGCTGCTGCCCCCTTTTGCTGCTGCCCCTGCTGCTGCTGCCCCTGCTGCTGCTGCCCATGTTGCTGCTGCCCCTGTTGCTGCTGCCCCTGCTGCTGCTATCCCTGCTGCTGCTGCCTCTGCTGCTGCTATCCCTGCTGCTGCTGCCCCTGTTGCTGCTGCCCCTGTTGCTGCTGCCCCTGTTGCTGCTGCCACTGTTGCTGCTGCCCCGTTTTGCTGCTGCCCCTGTTGCTGCTGCCACTGTTGCTGCTGCCACTGTTGCTGCTGCCCCCTGTTGCTGCTGCCCCTGTTGCTGCTGCCCCTGTTGCTGCTGCCACTGTTGCTGCTGCCACTGTTGCTGCTGCCCCCTTTTGCTGCTGCCCCTGCTGCTGCCCCTGCTGCTGCTGCCCATGTTGCTGCTGCCCCTGTTGCTGATGCCCCCTTTGCTGCTGCCCCCTGTTGCTGCCCGTGCTGCTGCCCGTGCTGCTGCCCTTGCTGTTGCCCATGCTGCTGCCCGTGCTGCTTCCCATGCTGCTGCCCGTGCTGCTTCCCCTGCTGCTGCCCCTGCTGCTGCTTCCCCTGCTGCTGCTGCCCCTGCCGCTGCCTGTGCTGCTGCCCATGCTGCTGGCCGTGCTGCTGCCCCTGCAGCTGCCCCTGCTGCTGCCCCTGTTGCTGCTGCCCGTGCTGCCGCCCCTGCTGCTGCCCGTGCTGCTGGCCCTGTTGCTGCTGCCCATGCTGCTGCCCCTGCCCCTGCCATGGTCTTCACTACAGGTATGATGCTTAATTGAGCAACAGGGGCATTGGTCACACCAGCTGATGCAACTGCTGATGTGCTGGAAGATGTTCCCTGGAGAACAGAAACTATTTCTGCAGTTGCACCCACAGCAGCCCCGACACATGCACCAGCTGCTACTGCAACACATCCTATTTTGCTAACCGTTTTGGCAGTTTCCTTAACGCCCTCCATTGGACTCTCAGCATCAAGACCGCAGTTAATGCCAACGAGGCCACCCACACCTGCACCGACCGCCCCCCCGACTGCTAATGCAGTTGCTCCTGAGGCAGCTGCTGCGACGGCTGCAGACCCTACAAGACATGCCGTGCCTGCAGCTGCTACGGGGACAGCCACGCCAAATGCTGCCCCCAAAGCCACGCCTATAGCGGCAGAAGCCACTACCTTCTTCGGCTTCTTCATCAGCTTCTCCCAGTCTGCAGTTGAGAGAGACGGAAAAAGGTCTCCCGCAGATGTGGGTGGAGACAGACTTTTGAAACTGACCATGCTGCTCTTCCTCTCCTCCTCTGGGTTTCCCCCAGATGTGGGTGGAGACAGACTATTGAAACGGGCCATGCTGGTCTTCCTCTCCACCTCCTGAAGGATGGCCTCTGCCTTTTTGAACATATCATTGGTATAAAACCCAGTTTCAATCTTCTCCATCATCCTCTTCACTTTCATCAACAGTTGTCCAACCTGTGCCACATTACTGGGGTCTTTATTGTTGAACAAGTGGTACCGGCCGCCACATTTTTTGATCAGACCTGTAAGGTCAGCCGGAGCTTCTCTCAGGTATTCTTCAATGCTCCTCCCCTTAAGATCATCCCCTCTGGTAAAAAGAATCACAGTGTGAGATTTGAGGGCTTCCTCCCCAAATATCTTGGCTACATTTAGCGCAGCCTTGTTCACATCATCTGTATAACGGCCTATCGGCACCACCAAGAGAAAAGCATGTGGTCCTGGAGCACAGAAAGCCAAACATTTAGCCATCATAGTATTTATCTCATCCTCACTCATGTGAGTGTCCCCCAAGCCTGGTAGGTCAACCACCTTCACTCTTGTTGGTCTTTCCTGGTCCAGTAGCCGCTCAGTGCTTCCCTGCTGACATGTGCGGGTCACCGAGGCGAAGCCGACCTCTGACAGGAAGTGCTCGCGGCCCAAGATGGTGTTGCCAGACGCACTCTTGCCAACTCCTGTATTTCCCACCAGAACCAGCCTGAGTTCTTCAGACATGGTGGTGCTTTTGTTCTTTGTGGCCTTTAGCTCAACTCAGTAGTGGCGGAAAGACTGCAAAACAGAATTACAAACTGATTTAAAAGATTCGTGTAACCCTCAAAAGTATATTGAGGACTCTGTTGTCCTTTGGAGGTTGTCAAAATACAAGCAATAAAAGGTCATTTGTCATTTTGGTCTATTAATTTGACCCAACCCAAACCCTACTTTTCAGTATTTTACTCTTTTGTATGATAGTTTGCTTTTAGTTTAGAGACATTATGTCAATGCTGTGTGGTCTTTCCTTTATTGGTTTTGCTTATGGTGCCAAAAACGATACGGCATGACACAGGGGAGCCATGACCCTGGAGAACAAAACACTTCATAGCCTCAATATGAATTTCAAGGAAAAAGTTTAAATGTTTAGGGGAATAGTTTGTCCTCCTTTTGGCAGAATAAAAATGCCTTAGAATTGGCCTTCACTCTGTTAGAAGAAGATAAACACAATGAATGCTCTCTCACACAAACATCATTATTAATCATGTCATGAGGTACAGGCCTGATAAAAGAGGGAGTGGGGGAAAGTACACACACACACACACACACACACACACACACACACACACACACACACACCAAGTTTAGTTTCAATTCCTGCTAGCAAGGTGGGGCAAATTGTGTTGTAAGAATTTCCTCGACCTCTTCATGGCTATTATGTAGAATAAGTAAGATCCTGAGTAGTCCTGGGTTCAATCCCGGGCTGGGGATCTTTCTGTGTGGAGTTTGCATGTTCTCCCCGTGCCTGCGTGGGTTCCCTCCGGGTACTCCGGCTCTCCCCCCCCAATCTCCCGAATTGGGAGGTCTCAAGGTTGGCAAGTATGGGTGTGCCCCACCTTCCGCCCGAATGCAGCTGAGATAGGCTCCAGCACCCCCCGCCACCCCAAAAGGGACAAGCGGTAGAAAATGGATGGAAGTTGTTAGACTTCAGATGGAGTCGCCTCATAGAGCTATAAATCAACTAAAAAATAACCTTCATTACCTTCTATTCACCTCCTGTTTACCTTATTTTACGTCCAATTTACCTTATATTTAGTTTACCTTTGCACATACCTTTCCACCATATTTACATTAACTATCGTGTACATTATATATACTGCTAGACAAAATAAAGGGACCACTCTGAGTTACATTGTATTGTTTAAGTGTTCCCATATATTTACTTGTTTTACTTCACATTTATTTATTACTTTCCTTCATATGTATAAAACCATATTTTACATCAATTCATCTTTTTTTTAATTTACCTTACATTTAAGTTGTTTTACTTTTCCTTACCTTCTTTTTAACTTGTTTGACCTTTTTTTTTTTTTTTTTAGCAATTTATATTAGTTACACTCAAACTATTAATCAAATCAAAAGAATATGAATCAAAGCTTCTTTCTACCTTCGGGTACAAATAAAGAAATATCACCTTGAACTTGAACCTTGATTAATGGTTGCATCCCTAGAAAGTATAATGACCTCATGACAAACATGTTATGAAACACAAATATTATACATCATAATTAAGGCTTTGTGTGTGTATATATATATATATATATATATATATATATATATATATATATATATATATATATATATATATATATATATATATATATATATATATATATATATGTATATATATATATATATATGTATATATATATATGTGTGTATATGTGTGTGTGTATATATATATGTGTGTGTATATATATATATATGTACACAGTAAATAAACACATTAATATAACTAAATAAAATCCTGCATAAGTAATAGGATAAAAAGTACAATACAAATGACTTCAATAAAATAATTACTATCAGGTAAAAGCCAAATCAAGAAGGTGGGTCTTAAAAACATGAACATTCTCCGCAGTGGAAGTGAAACTATATTTGTCATCGTTGAACATGTCAGTAATACAAATAGTGAAGATTGCAACTTTAACAAAGTCAAAAAGCACGACGACGCCACAACAAAAGTCAAGTCAAACGTTTAAAATGCATTTGTTAAATAATGTTACCGTAGTGACTTACTGACTTATTGACAGCAGTTCTTCTTCTTCTTCTTCCTTCTGTCATTTCTTTTATTCGAATGGCGTCTTTCTCCTTCTTCTCCGTTTTATAGTCCCAGCACATGAAGTTGCCAGATGGGAAATGACACATTATCGCAACAGACGCTTATATTGCCATGTTTTGAGGAATATTATCCTACATACCAAATTAAACCTTGCGCCAGACCGCCTGTTACAGTAACAACATTACCACAGAATACTTTTAATGCAGGTTTATCTTTTAATAAACCCATAATGTCGGCAAAAGAAGCTCCCCACCTTTCTGTAAAGAGTCACGTGAGTTTGTGTTTGCTAATATCATGTTTGTGTTTGCTAATATCATGTTTGTGTTTGCTAATATCATGTTTGTGTTTGCTAATATCATGTTTGTGTTTGCTAATATCATGTTTGTGTTTGCTAATATCATGTTTGTGTTTGCTAATATCATGTTTGTGTTTGCTAATATCATGTTTGTGTTTGCTAATATCATGTTTGTGTTTGCTAGTGTCATGTTTGGGTTTGCTAATATCATGTTTGTGTTTGCTAGTGTCATGTTTGTGTTTGCTAATATCATGTTTGTGTTTGCTAGTGTCATGTTTGTGTTTGCTAGTGTCATGTTTGTGTTTGCTAATATCATGTTTGTGTTTGCTAATATCATGTTTGTGTTTGCTAATATCATGTTTGTGTTTGCTAATATCATGTTTGTGTTTGCTAATATCATGTTTGTGTTTGCTAGTGTCATGTTTGTGTTTGCTAGTGTCATGTTTGTGTTTGCTAGTGTCATGTTTGTGTTTGCTAATATCATGTTTGTGTTTGCTAGTGTCATGTTTGTGTTTGCTAATATGTTTGTGTTTGCTAGTGTCATGTTTGTGTTTGCTAATATCATGTTTGTGTTTGCTAGTGTCATGTTTGTGTTTGCTAATGTCATGTGTGGAACAGTTACAATTATTGTACCTTTTTGGTTTTATTTTAACGATTGTTTCAATGAGGGTCTGAAATAGTCATAAAATGACACAGATTATCGTACGTCTGGCAACGCAGATATGGTCAATACCAGGAAGTGTCGGTATAGGAAACAATAATATTTTTTTGTTTTAGTTATTTTGCACCATTGACTATATTTTGCTAATAAAGTATAAAATATTGTAAAAATGCGTTGATGACACACATTTTTTGTTTGCCTGAAATACTTGTGGTATCAGCAATACTGTCCCTGTAGCAAATTGATATGAAATGGATATCACACACACAGGTTTTGTCCTTTTATGTATCGGTACATTTATTTGCTTGCATCTGCTGACAAAATGTCTCCTGTATTGTGCACAAAAATACTGCTCTTATGACAGGTCCATCCATCCATCCATTTGCTACCGCTTGTCCTTATGAGAGGTCTTACACAGTAAAAGGTAAAGCATGGTTGTGGTTGCCAAGTCCTTTTTACCGTCAGGATCACATGACTAAAACGAGCGGGACAAAGGGACAATTTAGGGCGTAGTTGAAGTATTTCCTGGCAAACACTGAAGGATGACATGAAACTTAGACTTTGACTTCTTTTTATTTTCATTGAAGTTTGAACTTTACAGTACAGATAAGAACAAAATGTTGTTGCATTAGCTGATGGCAGTGCAGGATAAAAGAGCAATAAGGTGCAGATATAAATTAATAGATTACTGTACAGATAGATATATTGCACTTTTGTATATGCATCCAGGTTTATGGATGTATGTTATATTGTCTTTATATTCCAGCGAGGTAATCCATTTTTGGGGGCAATTGAGGGGATTATTTTCATGCGTTCTAGAGTCTTCCGGCCTGAGGGAAGAAGCTGTTACAGAACCTGGAGGTTCTGCTACGGAGGCTGCGGAACCTCTTTCTAGAGTCCAGCAGTGAAAACAGTCCTTGGTAAGGGTGGGAGGAGTCTGCAGATTTTCTGAGCCCTGGTCAGGCAGCGGCTTTTTGCCATCTCCTGGATAGGAGGAAGAGGAGTCCTGGTGATCTTTTCCGCCGTCCTCACCACTCTCTGCAGAGACTTCCAGTCTGAGGCCCTGCAGACTCCAGTCCAGACAGAGATGCAGGTGGTCAGCAGGTGGTCTCTATAGTGCCTCTGTAGAACGTGGTGAGGGAGCTGTGCTCTTTTCATCCCACGCAAAAAGTGCATGCGCTGCTGAGCTCTTTTTACAAGAGCTCCGGTGTGTAGGGACCAGGTCATATTGTCAGTTATCTGCACCCCCATGAACTTGGTGCTGCTTACCATCTCCACCGCTGTGCCGTTGAGGAAGAGTGGAGCGTGGCTGGACCGGTGCCTTCGGAAGTCGACGATGATCTCCTTGGTCTTGTCGACGTTCAGGACCAGGTTGTTGGTTCTGCACCAGTCAACCACATGTTTCACCTCCTCCCTGTAGTCCATGTGGTTGTTGCCACGGATGAGGCCCACCACTGTTGTGTTCTTCACAATGTGGTTAGTAGTGGACCTGGGCAGCAGCCATGGGTCATCAACGTGACCAGCAGCGGACTCAGCCAATGTTCCCTCTAATTTTTCATGTGCACAAACTCCCTGAGCATTCAGTGGAGCACATGTGAGCATCATCAGACGTGCACACTGTGGCCACACCAGCGTCACACCTGTCCCAAACCTGACATCAGAACCATTTAAATGTTTTATTAAAATAAAAGTGATTTGGCCCTCTTACAATGACAATAACAAAACAACATGTTTTTCATGAGCTATGTGCTAGTATTGTATGTCTGGCTGCGGGTTCTGCCTTTAAAAGAAATGCTACCTCTTTCTGAGATTACATTTAGTTCCTGTAACTTTCTGTCTGTAAAATACATCTTTTTATTAGCATTTATGGAATCTAGTGACAATATTTCATGAATAATATCCTTAGATTAACATTCTTAATAAATGGCAGTAAAATAAGCACACATGTGATTGAGGAGTCAGAGTGTTACAGCCTGGCATTTACACATTGTGTGGCGTTGGGGTTGTCCCACTTTTTGTGTGGCCATAAACGCAGCACTGGCTAAGTGCCATGAGTGCGTGTGTTGGTGCAGGTGAGACAGAGCGAGCGGCTTCTGTTGAAACGACGGATGACAACTAGGGATGTCCGATAATGGCTTTTTGCCAATATCCTATATTCCGATATTGTCCAACTCTTTAATTACCGATACCGATATCAACCGATACCGATATCAACCGATATATGCAGTCGTGGAATTAACACATTATTATGCCTAATTTGGACAACCAGGTATGGTGAAGGTAAGGTACTTTTTAAAATAAATAAATAAATAAGATAACTAAATTAAAAACATTTTCTTGAATAAAAAAGAAAGTAAAACAATATAAAAACAGTTACATAGAAACTAGTAATTAATGAGTAAAATGAAGTGTTAAAGGTTAGTACTATTAGTGGAGCAGCAGCACGCACAATCATGTGTGCTTACGGACTGTATCCCTTGCAGACTGTATTGATATATATTGATATATTGTTAATATTAATAACTGTATCCCTTGCAGACTGTATTGATATATATTGATATATTGTTAATATTAATAACTGCATCCCTTGCAGACTGTATTGATATATATTGATATATTGTTAATATTAATAACTGCATCCCTTGCAGACTGTATTGATATATATTGATATATTGTTAATATTAATAACTGTATCCCTTGCAGACTGTATTGATATATGTTGATATATTGTTAATATTAATAACTGCATCCCTTGCAGACTGTATTGATATATGTTGGTATATTGTTAATATTTATATATATTGATATATAATGTAGGAACCAGAATATTGATAACAGAAAGAAATGGGGGGAGGGAGGTTTTTTGGGTTGGTGCACTAATTGTAAGTGTATCTTGTGTTTTTTTATGTGGATTTAATAAAAAATTTTTTTTAAAAAAAACAACGATACAGATAATAAAAAAACCGATACCGATAATTTCCGATATTACATTTTATTTACATTTTTGAAGTGGAATTCTTTCCCATTCTTGCTTGATGTACAGCTTAAGTTGTTCAACAGTCCGGGGGTCTCCCTTCTGCTATTTTAGGTGCCACACATTTTCAATGTCTGGACTACAGGCAGGCCAGTCTAGTACCTGCACTCTTTTACTATGAAGCCACGTTGATGTAACACCTGGCTTGGCATTGTCTTGCTGAAATAAGCAGGGGCGTCCATGGTAACGTTGCTTGGATGGCAACATATGTTGCTCCAAAAGCTGTATGTACCTTTCAGCATTAATGGTGCCTTCACAGATGTGTAAGTTACCCATGTCTTGGCCACTAATACACCCCCATACCATCACACATGCTGCCTTTTACACTTTGCGCCTAGAACAATCCGGATGGTTCTTTTCCTCTTTGGTCCGGAGGACACGACGTCCACAGTTTCCAAAAACAATTTGAAATGTGGACTCGTCAGACCACAGAACACTTTTCCACTTTGTATCAGTCCATCTTAGATGAGCTCAGGCCCAGCGAAGCCGACGGCGTTTCTGGGTGTTGTTGATAAACGGTTTTCGCCTTGCATAGGAGAGTTTTAACTTGCACTTACAGATGTAGCGACCAACTGTAGTTACTGACAGTGGGTTTCTGAAGTGTTCCTGAGCCCATGTGGTGATATCCTTTACACACTGATGTGGCTTGTTGATGCAGTACAGCCTGAGGGATGGAAGGTCACGGGCTTAGCTGCTTACCTGCAGTGATTTCTCCACATTCTCTTTGATGATATTACGGAGCGTAGATGGTGAAATCCCTAAATTCCTTGCAATAGCTGCTTGAGAAAGGTTTTTCTTAAACTGTTCAACAATTTGCTCAGGCATTTGTTGACAAAGTGGTGACCCTCGCCCCATCCTTGTTTGTGAATGACTGAGCATTTCATGGAATCTACTTTTATACCCAATCATGGCACCCACCTGTTCCCAATTAGCCTGCTCACCTGTGGGATGTTCCAAATAAGTGTTTGATGAGCATTCCTCAACTTTATCAGTATTTATTGCCACCTTTCCCAACTTCTTTGTCACGTGTTGCTGACATCAAATTCTAAGTTAATGATTATTTGCACAAAAAAAAATGTTTATGAGTTTGAACATGAAATATGTTGTCTTTGTAGCATATTCAACTGAATATGGCTTGAAAAGGATTTGCAAATCATTGTATTTCGTTTATATTTACATCTAACACCATTTCCCAACTCATATGGAAACGGGGTTTGTATGTGTCCTACAGTGTTGATGTGGAAATAGTTGCTTCGGCATTTAATTGGTGTGGCACCAAACGGAGATGTTGACATGTAAAGACATCTTCCCGCTTGAAGCCAAACCACCGCCAGACGATGGACCCCCTGCTGTTTTTCTTGGGAATTAACTATTCCTTCATTTGTTACCAGATTGGCACCTTCTTTCTCTCGTATTACCACTCAAACCACACCGTTAGCATGTTAGCATCACAGCTAACGTTACCATGTCGCTACTCGTCTGCTCCGCGGGAGCGTGTGACGCTGCACGCGTGACAGTATGTGACGTATGTAAGAAGGTGCGCTTGTTTTAAGTCTCTGTGAGAAGGAGAGACAGGAAAGAGTGAGACACGCATGCAGTTTAATGCCCCGCAGCTAAAAGCCACTGCGTGAGAGCGTATACTCCAATATCACCATATAGTCATTTTCTATATCGCACAGAGACAAACCCGCGATATATCCAGTATATTCCATATATCGCCCAGCCCTACTTTGATGAGCATTCCTCAACTTTCTCAGTCTTTTTTGCCACTTGTGCCAGCTTTTTTGAAACATGTTGCAGGCATCAAATTCCAAATGAGATAATATTTGCAAAAAATAACAAAGTTTTCCAGTGTGAACGTTAAATATCTTGTCTTTGCAGTCTATTCAATTGAATATAAGTTGAACAGGATTTGTTGTATTCTCTTTTTATTTACCATTTACACAACGTGACAACTTCACTGCTTTTGGGGTTTGTCATACAATTGGCAGGAGGAGAGAGAGCAACAGAATGTGGAGAAAAGGGACAAACAGTAGATGGAGGAACAGAAAGACAAGAAGGTGAAGGCAGAAGTTGCAGAATGTTGACTTCAGTATTTGTCAAATCTTGGTTCCGTCCCTGATGGTAACTTCAGCCAACTTTGACATTTCTTATAAACCTCCAGTGGTTATAAAACATCAGTTTGTCCTCCTTTAAGGTTTGTTAATAGCTATGATATTTCCACCAATGAATCTTTCTCTAATTGTGTTGTCCTAAAGTCAATTGTTAATATTCTTTACATAATTACTTGATAATAATTTTGTATTATTGACTGCAAGACTTTAATTTGGAGCTAAAGTTGTTTATATTTATTGTATATGCTATAATCCAGGGGTCACCAACCTTTTTGAAAGCAAGAGCTACTTCTTGGGTAGTGATTAATGCGAAGGGCTACCAGTTTGATACACACTTAAATAAATTGCCAGAAATAGCCAATTTGCTCATTTTACCTTTAACTCTATGTTATTATTAATAATTAATTATATTTACACTTAATTGAACGGTTTAAAAGAAGACAAAACACGAAAAAAATGACAATTACATTTTGAAACATAGTTTATCTTCAATTTCGACTCTTTAAAATTCAAAATTCAACCGAAAAAAAGAAGAGAAAAACTAGCTAATTCCAATCTTTTTGAAAAAATTAAAAAAATAATATATGGAACATCATTAGTAATTTTTCCTGATTAAGATTAATTTTTGAATTTTGATGACATGTTTTAAATAGGTTAAAATCCAATCTGCACTTTGTTAGAATATATAACAAATTGGACCAAGCTATATTTCTAACAAAGACAAATCATTATTTCTTCTAAATTTTCCAGAACAAAAATTTTAAAAGAAATTCAAAAGACTTTGAAATAAGATTTAAATTTGATTCTACAGATTTTCTAGATTTGCCAAAATAATTTTTTTGAATTTTAATCATAATAAGTTTAAAGAAATATTTTACAAATATTCTTCGTCGAAAAAACAGAAGCTAAAATGAAGAATTAAATTAAAATGTATTTATTATTCTTTACAATAAAAAAAATAAATTTACTTGAACATTGATTTAAATTGTCAGGAAAGAAGAGGAAGGAATTTAAAAGGTATATGTGTTGAAAAATCCTAAAATAATTTTTAAGATTGTATTTTTTCTCTAAAATTGTCTTTCTGAAAGTTATAAGAAGCAAAGTAAAAAAAATTAATGAATTTATTCAAACAAGTGAAGACCAAGTCTTTAAAATATTTTCTTGGATTTTCAAATTCTATTTGAGTTTTGTCTCTCTTAGAATTAAAAATGTCGGGCAAAGCGAGACCAGCTTGCTAGTAAATAAATAAAATTTAAAAAATAGAGGCAGCTCACTGGTAAGTGCTGCTATTTGAGCTATTTTTAGAACAGGCCAGCGGGCTACTCATCTGGTCCTTACGGGCTACCTGGTGCCCGCGGGCACCGCGTTGGTGACCCCTGCTATAATCGGTAAACAGCAGTTATATGATGTCACTTCCGCTAAATTACTTCCTGTTGGTCGACTTCATTCGAAAGCAAGTCATACATGTTGCGGTCTTCTGTGGTTCTTTCTGTTGCAATCCTACACAAAGCGGCGAAGAAGCAATGCCGTAAGTTGTCTTTAATAAGTTAACAACATGCCAGACACGTTAAAAAGTGTAATAGTGCCGATATGTTAAATATAATTGTCGAACTAGATACAATGTGTTCAAGTCATTCCGACAGACGAGAGTCTCCCTCTGCTGGACATTTTGGGACATTACCGTTACATTTTCATATGTCATTGTTGACAAATATGTACAGAGACAATAAGTGAAGTGTGTTTGTGTCTCTTTGTTCTTTTTAGTTTTTCACCATCTTGCCTATGAAGAATTGTCAAAAGTAAATGGTCAAGCTTACAACGACGTTCTCTTCATTGACTCCGGTTTGGCTTGGTGTTGAGTGGCGTTTCTACACGTCTCACGAGAACACTAAACTAATTCTTCCCTGTTAGTTTGTGATAACTTAGAAATATGAATATTGCCCAAAAAGTAATGTAACTTAGGTGTGTTTGAATGTATTTCTGAGCTATAAAATGTTTCATAACATTTACTAAATGCTTCATTTATTTCAGTTGGATCCACAAAATTTGTTTCATTTTTTTAAAGTAAGGTAGTTGTTTGATTTGCCATTCTAGTACTTTACCAGGTTTTTCATTATTGGTCATTGAATGTCTGTTTAAGTCCTTTATGGTCAGGCTGTGCTGTCCTGACTTAGCACACACACACAGAGACAGGAAGGAGGAATATACAACTGATGATTTGGCTTCTCCAATTTAGGAGTGCCTCTTTTTTTTTTAACTTGACCTCCTCCAGGAACTGCAGTCCTGTATAAGGAGGCTCGCTTGTAATAAAGCAACTTTTAGTTGAGTAAAGTGTCTCCTTTGATCCAGCCGCCCTTCTGTCCGGACCAGGATGACAAGACCAGAAATACACATCAATTTCAAAATGAAACTGTTTTTATACTGATTTATATTCTTGATTTCTTAGCCAGAAAGTAGTTTAAAGGCCTACTGAAAGCCACTACTAGCGACCACGCAGTCTGATAGTTTATATATCAATGATGAAATATTAACATTGCAACACATGCGGGTTAACTTATAAAGTGACATTTTAAATTTCCCGGGAAACTTCCGGCTGAAAAGGTCTCGGTATGATGACGTATGCGCGTGACGTCAATGGTTGAAGGAGACATTTTGGAATAGCACGGTCGCCAGCTTAAGTCGTCTGTTTTCACCACATAATTCCACAGTATTCTGGACATCTGTGTTGGTGAATCTTTTGCAATTTGTTTAATGGACAATGGAGACAGCAAAGAAGAAAGCTGTAGGTGGGATCGGTGTATTAGCGGCTGGCTGCAGCAACACAACCAGGAGGACTTTGAGTTGGATAGCAGACGCACTACCGTGAGTACAGCTTTGGCTTCCAAACATTTGATCGCTTGCCCGTACGTGCGTGGCGCTATGTGCATGTCACGTACGTAACTTTGGGGAAATATATGTTTCTTGCCGACTGATGGCGGCCGGGGTGTCGTCGAAAGCTACAACGCCGTCCGCCGCCGCGCCGCTGTCCTCACCTTGACTTCCTCCGTCTCCGGGCCGCCGACCGCACCGATCATCGTGGTGATGTCCTTCGTCGCGCCGTCGATCGCTGGAACGCAGGTGAGCACGGGTGTTGATGAGCAGATGAGGGCTGGCTGGCGTAGGTGGAGAGCTGATGTTTTTAGCATAGTTCTGTCGAGGTCCCTTGGCTAAGTTAGCTTCAATGGCGTCGTTAGCAACAGCATTGCTAGGCTTCGCCAGGCGGTACAGCATTAACCGTGTGGTTACAGGTCCAGAGTTTAATAGTATTGTTGATCTTCTGTCTATCCTTCCAGTCAGGGGCTTATTTCTTCTGTTTCTATCTGCAGTTAAGCACGATGCTATCACGTTAGCTCCGTAGCTAAAGTGTTTCGCCGATGTATTGTCGTGGGGATAAAAGTCACTGTGAATGTCCATTTCGCGTCCTCGACTCTCATTTTCAAGAGGATATAGTATCCATATATGGATATAGTATCCATCCGAGGTGGTTTAAAATACAAATCCGTGAACCACAATAGAAAAAGGAGAAAGTGTGGAATCCAATGAGCCAGCTTGTACCTAAGTTACGATCAGAGCGAAAAAAGATACGTCCTGCACTGCACTCTAATCCTTCACTCACGTTCCTCATCCACGAATCTTTCATCGTGGCTCAAATTAATGGGGTAATCGTCGCTTTCTCGGTCCGAATCGCTCTCGCTGCATTGTAAACAACGGGGAAATGTGAGGAGCCTTTCAACCTGTGACGTCACGCTACTTCCGGTACAGGCAAGGCTTTTTTTTTATCAGCGACCAAAACTTTATCGTCAAAGTTCTCTACTAAATCCTTTCAGCAAAAATATGGCAATATCGCGAAATGATCAAGTATGACACAGAATGGATCTGCTATCCCCGTTTAAATAAGAACATTTCATTTCAGTAGGCCTTTAAAGTAGTGCTCTGAACTCAAAACACAAATTGTTCACCAAAATGAAGGGTGAATGTTAAAGTTTTTTGGTCAAGATACATCATTTTAAGTGAATTGTACAATAGCACACGTGACTATCTGCTTGTACTATTGTACTATGTGCAGGGACGTAAGAGTACTCAGCATTGAGTGACCCACACCACAACATTACTGCGCTCTGCAGTGTAACGTCACGTTAATTCAGTGGTACTGGCAGGTAAAAACACCACAAGACCAGAAGGTTTAAGAATGGTTTATTTGGTGCTCGCCATCAGAACATACAATTTCAAATACAACCATTCACCAAAAGAAAATCAAAAGGCCAAGGTTGTCGTGTACTGCATGGGAAAAAAGCAATATTCAAAATAAGCATGTTCAAAAATCATGCACCTCTCCCACTATGGTAAAAAGCATTTTCCCACCCAGGTGCAGCAGATTGTGTATAGCTTGCATTTTCTTTTTTGTTTCTGCTTTAGTGGATTCTGCCTTGGATTTTATAGCCAATTTCTGTCTCTTTGACTCCCTCTCTGCTTCTAACTGATCCAAGTGCAAAAATCATAAAGAGTACAATCATTATTACTATCTAACTTAATTTATCTGAATAGCGATTTGTGATTTATTGCATGAAATAACAAATATCTTGCTGTCATGTTGTTTGTTTCAAAATGATTGTAGGTCGGAAAAAACTAAGAAAAACGGAACATATTTTAAAAATATTTTTACACAGATAAAAGAGACGTATTCCCGACTATCGACTGACAAATGACATGCCTGATAAAGGTGCAAATCAATAGAAGCAAGATGAAAGGCAATATTGGCTTGATAATGTATGAACTCCCTCCAATGGTTGCCATTAAAATTGTGGTCAACTATCCAACCATCGGAGGTGAATTTGAGACATTTCAATGGTTCTTTTTATTCAAATCCACCTCCACGTACATTTCTTCAGAGTTGGGAGTTTTTCTTTTACCAATTTTCACTGTAAAAGATACTGCTGCCCCTGTTGCTGCTACACCTGCTGCTGCCTTTGCCACGGTCTTCACTACAGGTATGATGCGTGATTGAGCAACAGGGGCACTGGTCACACCAGCTGATGCTACTGCTGATGTGCTGGAAGATGTTCCCTGGAGAACAGAAACTATTTCTGCAGTTGCACCCACAGCAGCCCCGACACATGCACCAGCTACTACTGCAACACATCCTATTTTGCTAACCGTTTTAGCAGTTTCCTTAACGCCCTCCATTGGACTCTCAGCATCAAGACCGCAGATAATGCCAACGAGGCCACCCACACCTGCACCGACCCCCGCCCCGACTGCTAATGCAGTTGTTCCTGAGGCAGCTGCTGCGACGGATGCAGACCCTACAAGATATGCCATGCCTGCAGCTGCTAAGGGGGAAGCCACGCCAAATGCTGCCCCCAAAACCAAGCCTATAGCAGCAGAAGCCACTACCTTCTTCAGCTTCTCCCAGAGTGCAGTTGAGGGAGACGGGAGAGGGTTTCCCCCAGATGCAGGTGGAGACAGACTATTGAAACTGACCTTGCTGCTCTTCCTCTCCACCTCCTGAAGGATGGCCTCTGCCTTTTTGAACATATCATTGGTATAAAACCCAGTTTCAGTCTTCTCCACCATCCTCTTCACTTTCATCAAGAGTTCTTCAACCTGTGCCACATTACCGGGGTCTTCATTGTTGAACAAGTGGTACCGGCCGCCACATTTTTTGATCAGACCTTTAAGGTCAGCCGGAGCTTCTCTCAGGTATTCTTCAATGCTCCTCCCCTTAAGATCATCCCCTCTGGTAAAAAGAATCACAGTGTGAGATTTGAGGGCTTCCTCACCAAATATCTTGGCTACATTTAGCGCAGCCTTGTTCACATCATCTGTATAACGGCCTATCTGCACCACCAAGAGAAAAGCATGTGGTCCTGGAGCACAGAAAGCCAAACATTCAGCCATCATAGTATTTATCTCATCCTCACTCATGTGAGTGTCCCCGAAGCCTGGTAGGTCAACCACCTTCACTCTTGTTGGTCTTTCCTGGTCAGTGTCCAGTAGCCACTCAGTGCTTCCCTGCTGACATGTGCGGGTCACCGAGGAGAAGCTGGCCTCTGACAGGAAGTGCTCGCTGCCCAAGATGGTGTTGCCAGACGCACTCTTGCCAACTCCTGTATTTCCCACCAGAACCAGCCTGAGTTCTTCAGACATGGTGGTGCTTTTGTTCTTTGTGGCCTTTAGCTCAACTCAGTAGTGGCGGAAAGACTGCAAAACAGAATTAAAAACTGATTAAAATGATTCATGTAACCCTCAAAAGTATATTGAGGACTTTGTTGTCCTTTGGAGGTAAATATTTGTACATAATCTGCCATATTTGATTGAAAACATTTAGTTTTAAAAACATTGATATATCAATGATACACAGAAAACTATTTTAGCTCAAAAGAGTAGATAGGACGAAAATGTCTTCAGGGGAGTTGAAAGTGGGTAAAACATTTTGGATTCAAATGTTTTCTACTCTTAAACTTCACTCCAGTATAAAAAAGAAAACATGTCCATCCATCCATCCATTTTCTACCGCCTGAGGGGGTTGGAGCCTATCGGCACAGCCCCAAGAGGCAAAATGGGCTAAAACCTCCAATGGGCTCACCACTTCTGGGAGGGGCCACAGGAGTCGGGTGAAACGTGGCGGTCTGGTTCTTGGCTAAAGAAGCTAGTTCGAGGGATGTAGAACGCCACTTCTCTGCGTGGGAGGTGGAGAAGTTCCAACTGGATGTTGTCGGTCTCACCTTCACGAATGGCAAGGGTTCTGGAACCAGACTTCTCGACAGGAGCAGGACCCTCTTCAACTCTGGAGTTTCAACCAGTGAGAGGGGACAGGCGGGAATGAAAATACTTGCTGATTTCCTTAAGGCTCTGGATGCTGTGGGGCTGTCTTGCCTGCCAATACTCTGCATAATTTCAAGGACAAAAGGGCAGTGCCTCTGGATTGGCAGACTGGGGTGGTGGTTCCTCTCTTTAAAAAAGGAGGACCAGAGGGTGTGTTCTAACTATTGTGGGCTCACACTCCTAAGCCTTCCCGGTAATGTCTATTCAGGTATATTTAGGATGAGGCTACACCCGATAGTCGAACCTTGGATTCAAGAGGAGCAGTGTGGTTTTTGTCCTGGTCGTGGAACTGTGGACCAGCTTTATACTCCAGCAGGGTCCTTGAGGGTGCATGGAAATTTGCCCAACCAGTCTACATGTGTTTTGTGGACTTGGAAAAGGCTTTTGACTGTATCCCTCAGTAAATCCTGTGGGGAGTGCTCAGAGAGTATGGGGCATTGGACCGCTTAATAGTAGCAGTCTGCTCTCTGCAGGGTCTGTGTCAGAGCGTGGTTCGCATTGCTGGCAATAAGTCGGGCCCATTTCCAGTGAGGGTTGGAATCCGCCAGGGCTGCCCTTTGTCACCAATTCTGTTCATAACTTTTATGGACAGAATTTCTAGGCACAGCAAGGGATCTGCTTTGGTGGCTGCAGGAGTAGTTGTCGGCTTTTTGCAGATGATGTGGTCCTGCTGGCTTCATCTGGGTGTAATCTTCAACTCTCATTGGATCGGTTCGCAGCTTAGTGTGAAGCGACTACGATGAGAATCAGCACCTCTCCTCTAAGTCTGAGACAATGGTTTTAACCCGGAAAAGGGTGGAGTGTCATCGCCTGCTTGCAGATGAGATGCTGCCCCAAGCGGAGGAGTTCAAGTACCTTGGACTGTGAGTGTAGAGTGGATTATGACATTGACAGGTGGATCGGTGCAGCGTCTGCAGTGATACGGACTCTGCACCGGTCTTGTGTGGTGAAGAGGGAGCTTATCCAGACAGTTAAGCTCTCACTGGGGCGGTATAGATCGGTTGGTAGAGCGGCCGTGCCAGCAACTTGAGGGTTGCAGGTTCGATCCCCGCTTCTGCCATCCTAGTCACTGCCGTTGTGTCCTTGGACAAGACACTTTACCCACCTGCTCCCAGTGCCACCCACACTTGTTTAAATGTAACTTAGATATTGGGTTTCACAATGTAAAGCGCTTTGAGTCACTTGAGAAAAAGCGCTATATAAATGTAATTCACTTCACAATTCACTTCACTGTACCACTCAATCTACATTCCTATCCTCACAAGCTTTGGACAAGATAGCGGATACAAGCGGTCAAAAGGAGCTTCTACCGTAGGGTGGCCAAGTTCTCCCTTAGAGATAGGGTGAGAAGCTCTGTCATTTGGGAGGAGCTTAGAGAAAAGCCAGTGCTCCTCCACATCGAGAGGAGCCAGATGAGGTGGTTTGGACATCTGGTCAGGATGCCCCTGTAGGACACCTCCGTGGGAAGTTGTTCAAGGTACATCCGACCGGTAGGAGGCCACCGGAAAGACCCAGGACACTTTGGAGAGGAACGCCTTGGGAGGAGATAGCTGGGGAGAGGGAAGTCTGGGCTTCTATGTAATAAAGTTCTGATACATTTATGAAGAATGAAGACTGGAACGTGAGATCAACAGGCGGATCGGTGCGGCGTCTTCAGCAATGCGGACGCTGTATTGATCCGTTGTGGTGAAGAAGGAGCTGAGCCGGAAAGCAAAGCTCTCAATTTACCAGTTGATCTACGTTCCCATCCTCACCTATGGTCATGAGCTTTGAGTTCTGACCAAAAGGACAAGATCACGGGTACAAGCGGCCCAAATGAGTTTCCTCCGCCGGGTGGCGGGGCTCTCCCTTAGAGATAGGGTGAGAAGCTCTGACATCCGGGAGGAACTCAAAGTAAAGCTGCTGCTCCTCCACATGGAGAGGAGCCAGATGAGGTGGTTCGGGCATCCGGTCAGGATGCCACCCGAACCCAGGACACTTGGGAGAGACTAAGTCTCCCAGCGGGCCTGGGAACGCCTTGGGAGGAGATAGCTGGGGAGAGGGAAGTCTGGGCTTCTGACACATTTATGAAGTAAATTCCAATTATGTATACATCAATAATGACACATTTATGTAATATGTGAAGATTTTTGTGTTGTTGTCCCTTACATACTTGTGACTCACACATTATCCTTGCTTGCTGTGGTATGTGATTTTTGTTCCTGCTTTTGCTGGTACTGCAATACCTTCCTATGAAGCCACAACACTAAGTTTTGGTATTGAAAATGTAAAACAACTTGGTATTGTAGAAAAGGTTGCATGGACACTAAAGCAAGTATTGGCATTTTAAAAACGTTGAACTAAAAAATAAAGCACAATCCAAAAAAACAATTTTTGTTGATGTATTTTTGATGTACATTTGTTTTATTGAAGTCTTACAGGTTTTTATTTTCAACTTAAAGATTTTCAGATTCAGTTCTCTTCCCCCCCCCCCACTTCCATCCTACTGTAGTCTGGTCTCATGCCCTCTGGTCTCATGCCAAGACGTGTCCAACGATAAGCTCAGAGGGTCAAAATATACAAATTGCATACAACGTTTTTTTATAAGACGAGTGCAGGCTCATAACTTGAGAGGCTTTGGATATTTCTTATTGCCGAGAGCTCAAACCACTCAAATGTTTTTGTGTGTCTTTTTGCGGAGTAAAACTATGGAACAAACTGGACTTACAACACAAGCAATGCCAAACTATTAATGAATTTAAACTATTATACAAACATGGGGTCTGGTTCAAGTATAGAGATGAGGGTCTTTAATTTGACCTGCTGCTATACTCTGTCTCAAAGTGTTAACATGTGCTCAATGTTTCCTTACCATTATTGCTATGTTGTCTATTCCCATTATTGCTATGTTGTCTATTACTATTATTGCTATGTTGTCTATTACCATTGTTGGTATATTCATTATTCCTACATTGTTGATACAAATGATTGTTACAGTGTAATAATTATTGTTACCTGTGGTAATGCCACTATGATACAACATCTGTATTATAATCCTTGAACAAAGTAAGAATGAAAGTCATGTGAATAATCACTGAATGGAGAACTGGGGGTGGGATTAAATAAGTTACCTTCTTCCCACTCCCTTTCAGGCAAAACTGGACAATCATGCACTATATTAATTTATATTATGTGTTGTCAACTTGTACTTCTTTATGTCATTGCCTGAAATAAATAAATAAATCCATCCATTGTCTACCGCTTATTCCCTTCGGGGTCGCGGGGGGCGCTGGAGCCTATCTCAGCT
Source organism: Entelurus aequoreus (assembly GCF_033978785.1). Classification (NCBI taxonomy): domain Eukaryota; kingdom Metazoa; phylum Chordata; class Actinopteri; order Syngnathiformes; family Syngnathidae; genus Entelurus; species Entelurus aequoreus. The sequence goes on from NC_084755.1 coordinate 5,611,624, forward strand.
ACAATCGGGCGGAAGGCGGGGTACACCCTGGACAAGTCGCCACCTCATCACAGGGCCAACACAGATAGACAGACAACATTCACACTCACATTCACACACAAGGGCCAATCTAGTGTTGCCAATCAACCTATCCCCAGGTGCATGTCTTTCGACATAAATAAATGAAAAAATAACAATAAATGAAGATGGCGTCGTATTTCAGTACAGCGTGTTTCTTGAAATCAATTGTGACACATTTTAAAAGTTAAAAGTATTATTTTAGCCTACACATGTAAGTTGGTAGAATGTAGCTCCAGTGTTAGATTATTGTGGTTAATCAGCGCCTGTTGCTGGCGGTAGGTGGTAATGCAGTAAGAATGCTGTATGTGTGCCACGTCATTTTAATTGATCATCAAATGTTCACAGCCTGTTCATAGATTTTATTTGACGGTGTACTTTATGCATAACGATTGTTACAGTTACAGTTTATAGCCAGAATTGCACTTTCAGTGTATTAATTGGATTTGAATGAGATCACGTCCAGCTCATTGAACACGCGTGGTGGTCAAGCAGCGTCTGTTCTCAATGGCTACTCGGCACCAATTAGTCTCTCAGAGAAAAACTCACCGATGCCTGCGTTGTATTCTGCTGTACCAAACATTCAAATCACGAAAACGATAAGTTTCTTCAAAAAGGATGTAAGAGTGCGACAATTTAGGAAATGACGACGACAGTGTCAAGGGAGCAGAGCTGGAGAACGTGCAAGTTTGCCGCATCGTTAAAAGTTTGATCCACTTTAATATATTACTTTCCCATTAAAGTATTATCTTGATATTGTTTTTTCAACAAATAGAAACCAGAAAGTCAGAGTGAATGATACTTTGTCAGATAAAATACTTCTAAGTCTCCCCTCTTGTTTATTTTGTAGACAAACGTGTCAGAAAATAAAATACTGTTCATAACTTTTATGGACAGAATTTCTAGACGCAGTCAAGGCGTTGAGGGGAACTGGTTTGGTGGCTGCAGGATTAGGTCTCTGCTTTTTGCAGATGTTTTGGTCCTGATGGCTTCAACTGGCCAGGATCTTCAGCTCTCACTGGATCGGTTCGCAGCAGAGTGTGACGCGACTGGGATGAGAATCAGCACCTCCAAGTCCGAGTCCATGGTTCTCGCCCGGGAAAGGGTGGAGTGCCATCTCCGGGTTGGGGAGGAGACCCTGCCCCAAGTGGAGGAGTTCAAGTACCTCGGAGTCTTGTTCACGAGTGAGGGAAGAGTGGATGGTGAGATGGACAGGCGGATCGGTGCGGCGTCTTCAGTAATACGGACGCTGTATCGATCCGTTGTGGTGAAGAAGAAGCTGAGCCGGAAGGCAAAGCTCTCAATTTACCGGTCGATCTACCTTCCCATCCTCACCTATGGTCATGAGCTTTGAGTTATGACCGAAAGGACAAGATCACGGGTACAAGCGGCCCAAATGAGTTTCCTCCGCCGGGAGGCGGGTCTCTCCCTTAGAGATAGGGTGAGAAGCTCTGCCATCCGGGGGGAGCTCAAAGTAAAGCCGCTGCTCCTCCACATGGAGAGGAGCCAGATGAGGTGGTTCGGGCATCTCGTCAGGATGCCACCTGAACGCCTCCCTAGGGAGGTGTTTAGGGCACGTCTGACCGGTAGGAGGCCACGGGGAACACCCAGGACACGTTGGGTAGACTATGTCTCCCGAGTGGCCTCGGAACGCCTCGGGATCCCCCGGGAAGAACTGGACGAAGTGGCTGGGGAGAGGAAAGTCTGGGCTTCCCTGCTTAGGCTGCTGCCCCTGCGACCCGACCTTGGATAAGCGGAAGAAGATGGATGGATGGATGGATGGATGGACAAACGTGTCAGGCCACATATGACAACAGGACCTAAATCAAATATGGCGATGATTCAGTAATTGTTAGTTTGTTAAATGGATAAGCAGTCGAGGGTGTGGATCTGTCTGGTGCACTAGTTGGTCTACATGGACGCGTTCCTCGC
>NC_084755.1:5618612-5681112 GCF_033978785.1 Entelurus aequoreus
TATTCTCTATATTTATGTATTTATATTCTCTATATTTATATATTTATATTCTCTATATATTTCCTATATTTCTATTCTCTATATTTATATTATCTATATTTATATATTTATCTTCTCTATATTTCTATTCTCTATATTTATATATTTCTATTCTCTATATTTATATATTTCTATTCTCTATATTTCTATTCTCTATATTTATATATTTCTATTCTCTATATTTATATATTTCTATTCTCTATATTTATATTTTCTCTATATTTATATTTCCTATATTTCTATTCTCTATATTTATATATTTATATTCTCTATATTTATATAATTTTATTCTCTATATTTATATGTTCTATATCCTCTATATTTATATTGTCTATATTTCCTATATTTATATTCTCTATATTTATATATTCATATTTTCTATATTTATATTCTCTATATTTATATTTCCTATATTTATATTGGCTATATTTCTATTCTCTATATTTCTATTCTCTATATTTATATATTTATATTCTCTATATTTAGATATTTATATTCTCTATATTTATACATTTATATATTTCTATTCTCTATATTTCTATTCTCTATATTTATACATTTCTATTCTCTATATTTATATTCTCTATATTTTTATATTTCTATTGTCTATATTTATATATTTCTATTCTCTATATTTCTATTCTCTATATTTATATATTTATATTCTCTATATTTATAAGTTCTATATTCTCTATATTTCCTATATTTATATTCTCTATATTTATATTGTCTATATTTATATTCTCTATATTTATATTCTCTATATTTATATATTTATATTCTGTATATTTATATGTTCTATATTTATATTTCCTATATTTATATTCTCTATATTTATATTCTCTATATTTACATATTGTTACATTATTTACAGGGACGGGGGCAAAGGCCAATGATGTAAATAGGAAACAATAATATTTTTTCTTTTAGTTATTTTGCACTATTGACTATATTTTGCTAATAAAGTATAAAATATTGTAAAAATGCGTTGATGACACATTTTTTGTTTGCCTGAAATACTTGTGGTATCAGCAATACTGTCCCTGTAGCAAATTGTTATCAAATGGATATCACACACACAGGTTTTGTCCTTTTATGTATCGGTACATTTATTTGCTTGCATCTGCTGACAAAATGTCTCCTGTATTGTGCACAAAAATACTGCTCTTATGACGGGTCCATCCATCCATCCATTTGCTACCGCTTGTCCTTATGAGAGGTCTTACACAGTAAAAGGTAAAGCATGGTTGTGGTTGCCAAGTCCTTTTTACCCTCAGAATCACATGACTAAAACAATAACAAACAAAGAGACAATTTAGGGCATAGTTGAAGTATTTCCTGGCAAACACTGAAGGATGACGTGAAACTAAAGTCAAAGTAAAAATCTCCTCTCTTGGTTTCAGTCTTTAGAATACTAACTGCCACATAAAGTGTGCTTTAGGTAAGTGTGGTATAGTTTTCTTCTCTGCAAGGTGAGATGATGATGACTTTGACAGCCAGAAGGAACAATAATCATTGCAATGTGTTTGCTGGCCCTAAGCAAAACAATCCTTATCTACAATCATTGGTCTGAGCTGGGCCATGTTGTGGTCTTAGACTTAGATCAGGTCGGATTTAGTCTAAGACTTCGATCGGTCGGATCTAGTCTAAGACTTAGATAGGCTGACCATATAGTGAAACCCCAAAAAGAGGACACATATATGCGTGCCAAGGCCGGGACTAGCTTGAACATTTGCCAATGATACTCCAACTTGCTTTATAAATAATATATATATTTAAATAAAGCATTTTTTCTCCTCTGTTGACATCAGTGTTGGTGCTAGGAATTTTCAAAATGGGGTCCCAGGGACCCCATCAAGTCATAAAAATGGGGTACCACAGTAAATTTTTGGGGTCCCACTTTCTTGTAAGCGTTTTGAAAACAAATGATAAACGTATGCATTATCCTGTTATATCTCACATTCTATATTGTGTTCTACATTATCCTGTTGTATCTCACATTGTATATTGTGTTCTACATTATCCTGTTATATCTCACATTCTATATTGTGTTGTACATTATCCTGTTATATCTCACATTGTATATTGTGTTCTACATTATCCTGTTATATCTCACATTCTATATTGTGTTCTACATTGTCCTGTTATATCTCACATTCTATATTGTGTTGTACATTATCCTGTTATATCTCACATTCTATATTGTGTTCTACATTATCCTGTTATATCTCACATTCTATATTGTGTTCTACATTATCCTGTTATATCTCACATTCTATATTGTGTTCTACATTATCCTGTTATATTTCACATTCTATATTGTGTTGTACATTATCCTGTTATATCTCACATTCTATATTGTGTTCTACATTATCCTGTTATATTTCACATTCTATATTGTGTTGTACATTATCCTGTTATATCTCACATTCTATATTGTGTTCTACATTATCCTGTTATATCTCACATTCTATATTGTGTTCTACATTGTCCCTGTTATATCTCACATTCTATATTGTGTTCTACATTATCCTGTTATATCTCACATTCTATATTGTGTTCTACATTATCCTGTTATATCTCACATTCTATATTGTGTTCTACATTATCCTGTTATATCTCACATTGTATATTGTGTTCTACATTGTCCTGCTGTATCTCACATTCTATATTGTGTTCTACATTATCCTGTTGTATCTCACATTCTATATTGTGTTCTACATTGTCCTGTTATATCTCACATTCTATATTGTGTTCTACATTATCCTGTTATATCTCACATTCTATATTGTGTACTACATTGTCCTGTTATATCTCACATTCTATATTATGTTCTACATTATGCAGTTATATCTCACATTCTATATTGTGTTCTACATTGTCCTGTTATATCTCACATTCTATATTGTGTTCTACATTATCCTGTGATATCTCACAATCTATATTGTGTTCTACATTATCCTGTTATATCTCACATTCTATATTGTGTTCTACATTATCCTGTTATATCTCACATTCTATATTGTGTTCTACATTATCCTGTTATATCTCACATTCTATATTGTGTTCTACATTGTCCTGTTATATCTCACATTCTATATTGTGTTCTACATTATCCTGTTATATCTCACATTCTATATTGTGTTCTACATTATCCTGTTATATCTCACATTCTATATTGTGTTCTACATTGTCCTGTTATATCTCACATTCTATATTGTGTTCTACATTATCCTGTTATATCTCACATTCTATATTGTGTTCTACATTATCCTGTTATATCTCAGATTCTATATTGTGTTCTACATTATCCTGTTATATCTCACATTCTATATTGTGTTCTACATTGTCCTGTTATATCTCACATTCTATATTGTGTTCTACATTGTCCTGTTATATATCACATTCTATATTGTGTTCTACATTATCCTGTTATATCTCAGATTCTATATTGTGTTCTACATTATCCTGTTATATCTCACATTCTATATTGTGTTCTACATTGTCCTGTTATATCTCACATTCTATATTGTGTTCTACATTGTCCTGCTGTATCTCACATTCTATATTGTGTTCTACATTGTCCTGCTGTATCTCACATTCTATATTGTGTTCTACATTATCCTGTTATATCTCACATTCTATATTGTGTTCTACATTATCCTGTTATATCTCACATTCTATATTGTGTTCTACATTATCCTGTTATATCTCACATTCTATATTGTGTTCTACATTGTCCTGCTGTATCTCACATTCTATATTGTGTTCTACATTGTCCTGTTATATCTCACATTCTATATTATGTTCTACATTATCCTGTTATATCTCACATTCTATATTGTGTTCTACATTGTCCTGTTATATCTCACATTCTATATTGTGTTCTACATTATCCTGTTATATCTCAGATTCTATATTGTGTTCTACATTATCCTGTTATATCTCACATTCTATATTGTGTTCTACATTGTCCTGTTATATCTCACATTCTATATTGTGTTCTACATTGTCCTGCTGTATCTCACATTCTATATTGTGTTCTACATTGTCCTGCTGTATCTCACATTCTATATTGTGTTCTACATTATCCTGTTATATCTCACATTCTATATTGTGTTCTACATTATCCTGTTATATCTCACATTCTATATTGTGTTCTACATTATCCTGTTATATCTCACATTCTATATTGTGTTCTACATTGTCCTGCTGTATCTCACATTCTATATTGTGTTCTACATTGTCCTGTTATATCTCACATTCTATATTGTGTTCTACATTATCCTGTTATATCTCACATTCTATATTGTGTTCTACATTGTCCTGTTATATCTCACATTCTATATTGTGTTCTACATTGTCCTGTTATATCTCACATTCTATATTGTGTTCTACATTATCCTGTTATATCTCAGATTCTATATTGTGTTCTACATTATCCTGTTATATCTCACATTCTATATTGTGTTCTACATTGTCCTGTTATATCTCACATTCTATATTGTGTTCTACATTGTCCTGCTGTATCTCACATTCTATATTGTGTTTTACATTGTCCTGCTGTATCTCACATTCTATATTGTGTTCTACATTATCCTGTTATATCTCACATTCTATATTGTGTTCTACATTATCCTGTTATATCTCACATTCTATATTGTGTTCTACATTATCCTGTTATATCTCACATTCTATATTGTGTTCTACATTGTCCTGCTGTATCTCACATTCTATATTGTGTTCTACATTGTCCTGTTATATCTCACATTCTATATTATGTTCTACATTATCCTGTTATATCTCACATTCTATATTGTGTTCTACATTATCCTGTTATATCTCACATTCTATATTGTGTTCTACATTGTCCTGTTATATCTCACATTCTATATTATGTTCTACATTATCCTGTTATATCTCACATTCTATATTGTGTTCTACATTGTCCTGTTATATCTCACATTCTATATTGTGTTCTACATTATCCTGTTATATCTCACATTCTATATTGTGTTCTACATTGTCCTGTTATATCTCACATTCTATATTATGTTCTACATTATCCTGTTATATCTCACATTCTATATTGTGTTCTACATTATCCTGTTATATCTCACATTCTATATTGTGTTCTACATTATCCTGTTATATCTCAGATTCTATATTGTGTTCTACATTATCCTGTTATATCTCACATTCTATATTGTGTTCTACATTGTCCTGTTATATCTCACATTCTATATTGTGTTCTACATTGTCCTGTTATATCTCACATTCTATATTGTGTTCTACATTATCCTGTTATATCTCAGATTCTATATTGTGTTCTACATTATCCTGTTATATCTCACATTCTATATTGTGTTCTACATTGTCCTGTTATATCTCACATTCTATATTGTGTTCTACATTGTCCTGCTGTATCTCACATTCTATATTGTGTTCTACATTGTCCTGCTGTATCTCACATTCTATATTGTGTTCTACATTATCCTGTTATATCTCACATTCTATATTGTGTTCTACATTATCCTGTTATATCTCACATTCTATATTGTGTTCTACATTATCCTGTTATATCTCACATTCTATATTGTGTTCTACATTGTCCTGCTGTATCTCACATTCTATATTGTGTTCTACATTGTCCTGTTATATCTCACATTCTATATTATGTTCTACATTATCCTGTTATATCTCACATTCTATATTGTGTTCTACATTGTCCTGTTATATCTCACATTCTATATTGTGTTCTACATTATCCTGTTATATCTCAGATTCTATATTGTGTTCTACATTATCCTGTTATATCTCACATTCTATATTGTGTTCTACATTGTCCTGTTATATCTCACATTCTATATTGTGTTCTACATTGTCCTGCTGTATCTCACATTCTATATTGTGTTCTACATTGTCCTGCTGTATCTCACATTCTATATTGTGTTCTACATTATCCTGTTATATCTCACATTCTATATTGTGTTGTACATTATCCTGTTATATCTCACATTCTATATTGTGTTCTACATTATCCTGTTATATCTCACATTCTATATTGTGTTCTACATTGTCCTGCTGTATCTCACATTCTATATTGTGTTCTACATTGTCCTGTTATATCTCACATTCTATATTGTGTTCTACATTATCCTGTTATATTTCACATTCTATATTGTGTTCTACATTGTCCTGTTATATCTCACATTCTATATTGTGTTCTACATTGTCCTGTTATATCTCACATTCTATATTGTGTTCTACATTATCCTGTTATATCTCAGATTCTATATTGTGTTGTACATTATCCTGTTATATCTCACATTCTATATTGTGTTCTACATTGTCCTGTTATATCTCACATTCTATATTGTGTTCTACATTGTCCTGCTGTATCTCACATTCTATATTGTGTTCTACATTGTCCTGCTGTATCTCACATTCTATATTGTGTTCTACATTATCCTGTTATATCTCACATTCTATATTGTGTTCTACATTATCCTGTTATATCTCACATTCTATATTGTGTTCTACATTATCCTGTTATATCTCACATTCTATATTGTGTTCTACATTGTCCTGCTGTATCTCACATTCTATATTGTGTTCTACATTGTCCTGTTATATCTCACATTCTATATTATGTTCTACATTATCCTGTTATATCTCACATTCTATATTGTGTTCTACATTATCCTGTTATATCTCACATTCTATATTGTGTTCTACATTGTCCTGTTATATCTCACATTCTATATTATGTTCTACATTATCCTGTTATATCTCACATTCTATATTGTGTTCTACATTGTCCTGTTATATCTCACATTCTATATTATGTTCTACATTATCCTGTTATATCTCACATTCTATATTGTGTTCTACATTATCCTGTTATATCTCACATTCTATATTGTGTTCTACATTGTCCTGTTATATCTCACATTCTATATTATGTTCTACATTATCCTGTTATATCTCACATTCTATATTGTGTTCTACATTGTCCCTGTTATATCTCACATTCTATATTATGTTCTACATTATCCTGTTATATCTCACATTCTATATTGTGTTCTACATTGTCCCTGTTATATCGACCCCACCTACAACGTTCTTCTTTGCCGCCTCCATTGTTCATTAAACAAATTGCAAAAGATTCACCAACACAGATGTCCAGAATACTGTGGAATTTTGTCGAAGAAAACAAGAGGCTTTTCTATTGGGTCAGATGGGGTCCAACCACTTCCGTTGCTTTTGTGACGTCACGCGCATAAATCATATCCAATTTTTCAACCGGAAGTGTGGCGGGAATTTTAAAATGTCACTTTATAAGTTAACCCGGCCGTATTGGCATGTGTTGCAATGTTAAGATGTCATCATTGATATATAAACTATCAGACTGCGTGGTTGCTAGTAGTGGCTTTCAGTAGGCCTTTAAAAGGTTCATATGTTCATCCTTGGCCCGCGGCTTTGTTCACTTTGACATTTTGGCCCACTCTGTATTTGAGTTTGACATCCCTGCTCTAGAGGTTTTAAAAATGTATTTCCTCAAAATCCATGGAAGGACTTTTAAATGCAGTTTATTGACCTGTTTATTTTCCAGTGTAGCTCTGCAAATATCTCTGAGGTGTTGCATCTTCTACCAACTCTAAGCATCCACCTAGAAGATTCTGTGGCCCTTGCTGGCGCTAACCCTGACGCAGGTGTGACGCTGGTTTGAACAGCAGCAGCACGTCTCGTGCATCCTGATGTTGCCGGGCAGGTGCAGATTTCACCGTGAACATAAAGTATCGCTACGATCGCACCCACGGCGGCGCCCGCACGTGCGCCAAGTACTGCTGCGTCAGCAGCTTCCCACCCTAACAAATATGCCAGAGTTAGACCTACAGCCCCGCCCAACGCTGCATAAAAAGCCAAGCCCGAAGATATGACAACAGCCCAGACCATCAGACTCCTCCAACACATAGTTAAGGGAGCTGGCCTTTGACAGGAAGTGCTGGAGATCCTGTATTCCCCCACCAGAACTCCTTCTTCGGACCTGGTGATGCTTTTGTTCTGTCTGGCAATTTTCTCTGCTCAGCTCGACTTGGCAGTGGAAGAAAATCTGCAAAAACAGAAATGAACGTCGTGATTTTCAGAGTCCATTGGGGACCTTTTGCTCTACCTTTGGCCATAACTTACTTTACAGAAGTTTGACATTTGTTCTCCTATGACGGATTTTACACATTTCATTTGAAAATGTTCCTTTCAAATATCAATGACACACTGGGAAATCATTTTAGCCTAAAAGAGCCGATCAACAACACACGCACACACACATATATATATATATATACATACATATATATACATACATATATTATATATATATATATATATATATATATATATATATATATACAAATATATATATACAAACCCCGTTTCCATATGAGTTGGGAAATGGTGTTAGATGTAAATATAAAGTGAATACAATGATTTGCAAATCCTTTTCAAGCCATATTCAGTTGAATATGCTACAAAGACAACATATTTCATGTTCAAACTCATAAACTTTATTTTTTTTTTGCAAATAATAATTCACTTAGAATTTCATGGCTGCAACACGTGACAAAGTAGTTGGGAAAGGGCATGTTCACCACTGTGTTACATGGCCTTTCCTTTTAACAACACTCAGTAAAGGTTTGGGAAGTGAGGAGACACATTTTTGAAGTGGAATTCTTTCCCATTCTTGCTTGATGTACAGCTTAAGTTGTTCAACAGTCCGGGGGTCTCCCTTCTCATATTTTAGGTGCCACACATTTTCAATGTCTGGACTACAGGCAGGCCAGTCTAGTACCTGCACTCTTTTACTATGAAGCCACGTTGATGTAACACGTGGCTTGGCATTGTCTTGCTGAAATAAGCAGGGGCGTCCATGGTAACGTTGCTTGGATGGCAACATGTGTTGCTCCAAAAGCTGTATGTACCTTTCAGCATTAATGGTGCCTTCACAGATGTGTAAGTTACCCATGTCTTGGCCACTAATACACCCCCATACCATCACACATGCTGCCTTTTACACTTTGCGCCTAGAACAATCCGGATGGTTCTTTTCCTCTTTGGTCCGGAGGACACAACGTCCAGTTTCCAAAAACAATTTGAAATGTGGACTCGTCAGACCACAGAACACTTTTCCACTTTGTATCAGTCCATCTTAGATGAGCTCAGGCCCAGCGAAGCCGACGGCGTTTCTGGGTGTTGTTGATAAACGGTTTTCGCCTTGCATAGGAGAGTTTTAACTTGCACTTACAGATGTAGCGACCAACTGTAGTTACTGACAGTGGGTTTCTGAAGTGTTCCTGAGCCCATGTGGTGATATCCTTTACACACTGATGTGGCTTGTTGATGCAGTACAGCCTGAGGGATGGAAGGTCACGGGCTTAGCTGCTTACCTGCAGTGATTTCTCCACATTCTCTTTGATGATATTACGGAGCGTAGATGGTGAAATCCCTAAATTCCTTGCAATAGCTGCTTGAGAAAGGTTATTCTTAAACTGTTCAACAATTTGCTCAGGCATTTGTTGACAAAGTGGTGACCCTCGCCCCATCCTTGTTTGTGAATGACTGAGCATTTCATGGAATCTACTTTTATACCCAATCATGGCACCCACCTGTTCCCAATTAGCCTGTTCACCTGTGGGATGTTCCAAATAAGTGTTTGATGAGCATTCCTCAACTTTATCAGTATTTATTGCCACCTTTCCCAACTTCTTTGTCACGTGTTGCTGCCATCAAATTCTAAAGTTAATGATTATTTGCAAAAAAAAAAATGTTTATGAGTTTGAACATGAAATATGTTGTCTTTGTAGCATATTCAACTGAATATGGCTTGAAAAGGATTTGCAAATCATTGTATTCCGTTTATATTTACATCTAACACCATTTCCTAACTCATATGGAAACGGGGTTTGTATATATATATATATGTATATATATATATATACACATATATATGTATATATATATATATCTCCTGGTGATCAGTCTTGACTGCTACTGGCTGGTGTGGCGCAGATGGTAGAGCGGCCTTGCCAGAAACTTGAAGGTTCCATGTTGGATTCCAGCTTGTGCCATCCTCGTCACGGGCGTTGTAACATGCGAACATGACATCTTCCCCCATCAGTGCGTGAATGTGACGTAACAGCTGGAGTAAAGTGCGATATAAATACAGACCATTGTGTGTTTTAAACCTCTTCCTTGATTTGAGCATTTTCATCTGTTTAACATATCTTTCTGGCTTTAGAGCTTTGTCAGGACTTAGGCAACCATTTCCCCCCATTTATCCCAATTTTAAAGGTATAAAAGGCATTTTAATAGTTTGTTTATACTTAAGTTTTCACATTAGTTTCCTTTTCAATTGCAGATTTGATCCTGCTGCCGTCTTGTTTAGAGTTTGTTTTCAAGGAGAGTTCATTTTTGCAGCTTTTCTAAAGCCTATTTCAGCTCTTGTGGTCATTAAGTCTTTGAATCTTCAGACAGTTTCCCTCGGGTGTGAGAGCTGGACTCAGGATGTTGTTGTTTCCTGTGTGTGGGTAGCACATTCTTTTGTTTGGGGCGTGGATTCTCCTCTCCAGCCATCTTTGGTTGTGTTCTGGCCCTTTAACTATTTATTGCCCATTTCGACTTGCATGTTAGTCCTAGAAATAAATATATTTTCAACCTCTTATGCTTACTCCTGGTCTTAAACGTGTAAAAAACCTTTTTAATGACATCTTCTAAAAGCAATTTCTGCCTATGTTTCCAAACATAAATAACTGTGTCCTTTGATGGTATTATAGTCTTAGTTTACCTTGCTTATTGCTTATCTGGAAGTTAAGTCCCTCAAGTCACACCTCATTTTCAGTATTTTACTCATCTGCATGTATTTTACATTCTGTCCATGTCATGCTTTTTTGTGCTGCTATTTTGTTTTCTTCTTTTGTGAGCCAAAACCCCCAAAAAGATACGACATGAGACAGGAGGATCATAAAACCCTTTTATAGCTTCAATGTGCAAAAGTTGAAATGCAAAAAAGTTTCTGCTCGCACTATTACTAACCTTCATTCTTTTTTTTTTTTTACGATGGCGTCTTATTTATAGGTAGTGAGCGTGTTTTTTTCTGTTTTGTTTTACAATCAATTAAGACACAATTTATCTTGTAAAAGAATCATTTTAGCCAGGGCCGGCCCGTGGCATAGGCCGTATAGGCAAATGCTAAGGGCGCCGTTCATCAGGGGGCGCCACGCCAGTGTCACAAATGTTGGAGAAAAAAAAAAAAAATAATAAAAAAAAGTTGGTACTATTATTTCTAAATACAAAAAATAATCCCACGTTAATTAAAATGCAAAGTAAAGCCTATTTAATATAAATATTATTTGTTACAACATTACGCTCCCCTCCCCCCACACGGTGCGCCCCCTCCCTTCCCGTATCATGACTTATTTTGGATGTCACCACATCAAAAAATCAACACAAGATGTCAAAACGGCCAAAACTGTCAGTGCCCAGGGAAGAAAAAAGAGAAAAGAAGAGGAGAAACGAGAAAAAGACAGAGGTAGCAGGTAGGTAACGTTAGCCTACATGAAATTATTTGTCTGTTACAGAATGTGATAGTAACTTGGCTTTTTAGCATTAAGCTAATGTTACATGATTCGGCAATTGCTAATCAATAAATAGCTAGTTCTGTTTTAACGTCGGGTTAATATTGTGGAGGGGGCTAAATTGTTATGGAAAATAATAATGTAACGTTAGGTAATTACAGTACTCCCACCTTACATTCCTCAGGGACATTTGTATTAGATCTTTTAAGCAGGTGTTTTTTGTTTACATTGTTATTGCCTTCTGGTTAGCTAATGTTTGCCCTGCAGGTAATAGTCACTTTTCCACCCCTTTATATATTAGGTATAGTTGTAAGCCTAGTTGTTAAAGTGCACATCATTAATGTTAATTAAGCAATATCACATGAGAGGGAATGCTGTTTTTTTAATTTGAGCACTGCTGTGATTCGGTTAAAGATAATCATAACATAACATTCTCATATAATATGTTAATTTGCCTTCTTTAAGTAAAAAAAAAAGGTAAAAGACAAAGCTATTCGGTTTCTTGTGAGTATATACACTTCACTGCTGATGTGGGGGGGGCGCCACCTAAAATATTGCCTAGGTCGCCAGATTGGTTAGGGCCAGGCCTGATTTTAGCCTACACGTGTAAATTGGTAGAATGTAGCTCCAGTGTTAGATTATTGTGGTTAAACAGCGCCTGTTGCTGGCGGTAGGTGGTAATGCAGGTTGCTGTAAGAATGCTGTGCGACGTAATTTTATTTCCATCCATTCATTTTCTACTGCTTGTACCACTTATATATATAAAACAAGTTTCTGCTCGCACTAACCTTCATTAATTGTATTTACATGTGCACTTTATTGCTGTTATTTGAGAAGTAAGTATTTCTTATTGTTGTTTGTATAAATGCTACTGGACACCTGAATTTACCCTTTGGGGAATCAATAAAGTATCCATCTACTTCTTTTAATTCCCTTTGTTTACCTTCTTTTTTTTAACCTATAATTGACCTTTTATCTTGCTTTACCTTCCATTTATACCAGGGGTGTCAAACTCATTTTAGATGGGGGCCACATGGAGAAAAATCTACTCCCGAGTGGGCCGGACTGCTAAAATGACGGCACGATCACTTCAAAATAAAGACAACTTCAGATTGTTTTCTTTGTTTAAAAATAGAAAAAGCACATTTTGAAAATGTACAAATCATAATGTTGTTGTTTTTGTTTACACTTACATGTTGCGGTTAATAGTATTCTACCCATATTTGTCCTTACTTATACTTTCTGAATAAATGATGTGATAATGTTCATCAGTCAACTCATTGGTGTTCATTTTCAATCTATCAAGGTAAAAAAATGTATCAAAATCAAATTACAGGATGTTATTTATGTAGTTTGATCATTTTCCTCGACTGATGTACTAAAACATCATGTGGTTTATTATTTTGTACATATGTAGCATCGTCTACAAAGATACAAATAATTGCTATTGCGACATCCAGTGGACACATTTAGAACAGCAGTTTCTTTCATTCAAAAATGCTGGCTCATTTTTATAGTTAGCCAATTCATCTTGCGGGCCGGATAAAACCTGTTCGAGGCCTGATCCGACCCTCGGGCCGTACGTTTGACACCCCTGATTCATACCTTTCACCATCTTTTACAGTCTACTTTTCACCTTCTATTGAACTTGTTTTACCTTCTTTCTTGCAATCAAGACTCATCCAATCGTATTAGTTACACTCATGACCGTAAACGATTAATCGAAACATCAGAATTTGAATCAAACCTTTTTTCCCATCAGGTTGCATCCCTAGAAAGTATAATGACCTCATGACAAACATGTTATGAAACACAAATATTATACATCATAATTAAGGGTGATGTAGCATAACAGTTATCTCATAAAAATAATACATTTTATTTAGTATAGCGCTTTTCAGAGCACTCAAAGACGCTTTACAGGATAAAAAATTAAAATATAAAACAATTTAAAGTTAAGTCGTAGCAGTTAGCTGGTCAAGATTAAAAAGTGATGAAAACTACCTGAAGAAGTTTCTAGTTAGTTGTCCGCTCCAAGAGGCAAACTTTTGCTGGTGTGAAGAGATTGGAAGGAAGATGGAGAATGAGGAGACTTTCACTGGAAGAAGAATCCTCTCTGTTGAAAGTTAAAAGAGTCATTAAATGAAAAGTCAAATCAAATCAAGCTTTATTTATCAAGCGCTTTTCATACATAAAAGAAATGCAACGCAAAGTGCTTTACAAAGTTAAAAACAATACCCCGGTGACCCATATTCCCCATTATCACATACGTACGCACATACTAAACACAAACACATATGAAGATTAATAGAAAAATAAAAAATAAAATACAATAATAATAATAAGTATAGATATATATAATTTTTAAAAAATATATAATTAAAATATATATATATATATATATATATATATATATATATATATATATATATATATATATATATATATATATATATATATATATATATATATATATATATATATTTATTTATTTATATACACACAGTAAATAAATACATTAATATAACTAAATAAAATCCTGCATAAGTAATAGGATAAAAAGTAAAATACAAATGACTTCAATAAAATAATTACTTTTAGGTAAAAGCCAAATGAAAATGGTGGGTCTTAAAAACATGAACCTTTGTCATCGTTGAACATGTCAGTAATACAAATAGTGAAGATTGCAACTTTAACAAAGTCAAAAAGCACGACGACGCCACAACAAAAGTCAAGTCAAGCGTTTAAAATGCATTTGTTAAATAATGTTACCGTAGTGACTTACTGACTTACTGACAGCAGTTCTTCTTCTTCTTCTTCTTCTTCCTTTTCTCATTTCTTTTATTCGAATGGCGTCTTTCTTCTTCTTCTCTCTTTTATAGTCCCAGCACATGAAGTTGCCAGATGGGAAATGACACATTATCGTAACAGACGCTTATATTGCCATGTTTTGAGGAATATTATCCTACATACCAAATTAAACCTTGCGCCAGACCGCCTGTTACAGTAACAACATTACCACAGAATACTTTTAATGCAGGTTTATCTTTTAATAAACCCATAATGTCGGCAAAAGAAGCTCCCCACCTTTCTGTAAAGAGTCACGTGAGTTTGTGTTTGCTAATATCATGTTTGTGTTTGCTAATATCATGTTTGTGTTTGCTAGTGTCATGTTTGTGTTTGCTAATATCATGTTTGTGTTTGCTAGTGTCATGTTTGGGTTTGCTAATATCATGTTTGTGTTTGCTAGTGTCATGTTTGTGTTTGCTAATATCATGTTTGTGTTTGCTAGTGTCATGTTTGTGTTTGCTAGTGTCATGTTTGTGTTTGCTAGTGTCATGTTTGTGTTTGCTAATATCATGTTTGTGTTTGCTAGTGTCATGTTTGTGTTTGCTAATATCATGTTTGTGTTTGCTAATGTCATGTTTGTGTTCGCTAATATCATGTTTGTGTTTGCTAATATCATGTTTGTGTTTGCTAGTGTCATGTTTGTGTTTGCTAATATCATGTTTGTGTTTGCTAGTGTCATGTTTGTGTTTGCTAATATCATGTTTGTGTTTGCTAGTGTCATGTTTGTGTTTGCTAATATCATGTTTGTGTTTGCTAGTGTCATGTTTGTGTTTGCTAATATCATGTTTGTGTTTGCTAGTGTCATGTTTGTGTTTGCTAATATCATGTTTGTGTTTGCTAATATCATGTTTGTGTTTGCTAGTGTCATGTTTGTGTTTGCTAATATGTTTATGTTTGTTAATATCATGTTTGTGTTTGCTAATATCATGTTTGTGTTTGCTAGTGTCATGTTTGTGTTTGCTAGTGTCATGTTTGTGTTTGCTAATATCATGTTTGTGTTTGCTAATATCATGTTTGTGTTTGCTAGTGTCATGTTTGTGTTTGCTAGTGTCATGTTTGTGTTTGCTAATATCATGTTTGTGTTTGCTAGTGTCATGTTTGTGTTTGCTAATAGCCATGTGTGGAACAGTTACAATTATTGTACCTTTTTGGTTTTATTTTAACGATTGTTTCAATGAGGGTCTGAAATAGTCATAAAATTACACAGATTATCGTACGTCTGGCAACGCAGATATGGCCAATACCAGGAAGTGTCGGTATAGCTGCATGATACTTTGCTATTTCTATTCTCTATATTTATATATTTATCTTTTCTATACTTATATATTTATATTCTCTATATTTATATATTTATATTCTCTATATTTATATATTTATATTCTCTATATTTATGTATTTATATTCTCTATATTTATATTCTCTATATATTTCCTATATTTCTATTCTCTATATTTCTATTCTCTATATTTATATATTTATCTTCTCTATATTTCTATTCTCTATATTTATATATTTCTATTCTCTATATTTATATACGGTATTTCTATTGTCTATATTTCTATTCTCTATATTTATATATTTCTATTCTCTATATTTATATATTTCTATTCTCTATATTTCTATTGTCTATATTTATATTTTTATATTCTCTATATTTATATTTCCTATATTTCTATTCTCTATATTTATATAATTTTATATTTATATGTTCTATATCCTCTATATTTATATTGTCTATATTTCCTATATTTATATTCTCTATATTTATATATTCATATTTTCTATATTTATATTGTCTATATTTCTATTCTCTATATTTCTATTCTCTATATTTATATATTTATATTCTCTATATTTATAAGTTTTATATTCTCTATAATACCTATATTTATATTGTCTATATTTGGGGCGGTATAGCTCGGTTGGTAGAGCGGCCGTGCCAGCAACTTGAGGGTTGCAGGTTCGATCCCCGCTTCCGCCATCCTAGTCACTGCCGTTGTGTCCTTGGGCAAGACACTTTACCCACCTGCTCCCAGTGCCACCCACACTGGTTTGAATGTAACTTAGATATTGGGTTTCACTATGTAAAGCGCTTTGAGTCACTTGAGAAAAAGCGCTATATAAATGTAATTCACTTCAATTCACTTCACTTATATTTCCTATATTTATATTGTCTATATTTATATTGTCTATATTTATATTATCTATATTTATATATTTATATTCTGTATATTTATATGTTCTATATTTATATTTCCTATATTTATATTCTCTATATTTATATTCTCTATATTTACATATTGTTACATTATTTACAGGGACGGGGGCAAAGGCCAATGATGTAAATAGGAAACAATAATATTTTTTCTTTTAGTTATTTTGCACCATTGACTATATTTTGCTAATAAAGTATAAAATATTGTAAAAATGCGTTGATGACACACATTTTTTGTTTGCCTGAAATACTTGTGGTATCAGCAATACTGTCCCTGTAGCAAATTGTTATCAAATCGATATCACACACAGGTTTTGTCCTTTTATGTATCGGTACATTTATTTGCTTGCATCTGCTGACAAAATGTCTCCTGTATTGTGCACAAAAATACTGCTCTTATGACAGGTCCATCCATCCATCCATTTGCTACCGCTTGTCCTTATGAGAGGTCTTACACAGTAAAAGGTAAAGCATGGTTGTGGTTGCCAAGTCCCTTTTACCCTCAGAATCACATGACTAAAACAATAACAAACAAAGAGACAATTTAGGGCATAGTTGAAGTATTTCCTGGCAAACACTGAAGGATGACGTGAAACTAAAGTCAAAGTAAAAATCTCCTCTCTTGGTTTCAGTCTTTAGAATACTAACTGCCACATAAAGTGTGCTTTAGGTAAGTGTGGTATAGTTTTCTTCTCTGCAAGGTGAGATGATGATGACTTTGACAGCCAGAAGGAACAATAATCATTGCAATGTGTTTGCTGGCCCTAAGCAAAACAATCCTTATCTACAATCATTGGTCTGAGCTGGGCCATGTTGTGGTCTTAGACTTAGATCAGGTCGGATTTAGTCTAAGACTTCGATCGGTCGGATCTAGTCTAAGACTTAGATAGGCTGACCATATAGTGAAACCCCAAAAAGAGGACACATATATGCGTGCCAAGGCCGGGACTAGCTTGAACATTTGCCAATGATACTCCAACTTGCTTTATAAATAATATATATATTTAAATAAAGCATTTTTTCTCCTCTGTTGACATCAGTGTTGGTGCTAGGAATTTTCAAAATGGGGTCCCAGGGACCCCATCAAGTCATAAAAATGGGGTACCACAGTAAATTTTTGGGGTCCCACTTTCTTGTAAGCGTTTTGAAAACAAATGATAAACGTATGCATTATCCTGTTATATCTCACATTCTATATTGTGTTCTACATTATCCTGTTATATCTCACATTCTATATTGTGTTCTACATTATCCTGTTATATCTCACATTCTATATTGTGTTGTACATTATCCTGTTATATCTCACATTCTATATTGTGTTCTACATTATCCTGTTATATCTCACATTCTATATTGTGTTCTACATTATCCTGTTATATCTCACATTCTATATTGCGTTCTACATTATCCTGTTATATCTCACATTCTGTATTGTGTTCTACATTATCCTGTTATATCTCACATTCTATATTGTGTTCTACATTATCCTGTTATATCTCACATTCTATATTGTGTTCTACATTATACTGTTATATCTCACATTCTATATTGTGTTCTACATTATACTGTTATATCTCACATTCTATATCAGGGGTCACCAACGCGGGCACCAGGTCGCCCGTAAGGACCAGATGAGTCGCCCGCGGGCCTGTTCTTTAATACTTGACACTTTAAAACTGTTTTCAACAAAGTAGTACATTTAAAGGAGCCATATGTAATAATGTCATGTCATGTCATTATTAAATCCATCCATCCATTTTCTACCGCTTGTCCCTTTTGGGGTCGCGGGGGGTGCTGGAGCCTATCTCAGCTGCATTCGGGCGGAAGGCGGGGTACACCCTGGACAAGTCGCCACCTCATCACAGGCCATTCACACTCACATTCACACACTAGGGCCAATTTTAGTGTTGCCAATCAACCTATCCCCAGGTGCATGTCTTTGGAGGTGGGAGGGGCCTATCCCCAGGTGCATGTCTTTGGAGGTGGGAGGGGCTTATCCCCAGGTGCATGTTTTTGGAGGTGGGAGGAAGCCGGAGTAGAACCCACGCAGTCACGGGGAGAACATGCAAACTCCACACAAAGATCCCGAGCCCGGGATTGAACCTAGGACTACTCAGGACCTTCGTATTGTGAGGCACATGCACTAACCCCTGAATGATACGTCAAAAGGCATTCAAAAATCATCTTCTTTTCCGATACCTCTATAACTGATAACAGTAGTTCAGCCAGGATATGATCATTTCAAAATTAGATTTACAGCCCTGAAATCTTGTTATTGTTTTCATGTCGATGCCCCGCCCTCCACCGTTTGACCAATTAGAAAGTCTGTGAGTGTGTCACATCAGGGTTGCCATCTTGGTCTGGCTACTGCCACTGGTAGAGTTACTAAACATGCCAGACCTTAGTCAATCTAAAAGTTACCTTTCTCAACTTATTCATGACAAAGCCAGCAACAAAACCAGGATTTGTATCGGAGATGCCTTTGAAAGATGGAGGCGACTGAAGGCGGGCAAGATTTTTTTATCTGACACCAAACTTGCTAATTTCCTCCTTGATAGGTAAGTCAGACATTTACCTTTTTGTATTACTTGTAATAAATGGACATGGACATTTTGTATGTAAACTATATTGTCCGATACAGTACATATGTCTGTGCAACGAATGCTTAGCATGCTAGCCCGGTCAATGGCACATGGACATACAGGCTAACGGGGGAAATATATGCCCGTTAGCCTGTATGTCCATGTGTCATAATATATTTAGTACAAATAAAAGCTATGTGGATATGGGTAGTGTCAGTTCCTATTTCCTTCTCAATATGCTGATACACTGAGGAAATGGTTCCAACATTAGTCATCATGGCAATGTGAAAGGTATGGAGACAAGACAAATCGCATGATAAAATAATTCCTCATTGGTGTTTACATATTGTGGACTACATGCACCAAGTTGAAAGGTTTGAAACAGTAGCCTATAGGCATACCTTGGTAAAATGTCTCCTCTTTAGTTTTGGGCGTACATTAGTCTGCTAAGCATGCTCTACTTATTTTCACCAGTATAACCATTGCTAGTGTTGGTTGTAGTCTTTGTTTTCTGACAGTACTGACAATAACCATATGATTGTTGTCATATTGTACGCAGGCATGACCTACTTCTTCCTGGAAACTGCTTCATTTCTGTGTAAAATGTGTTGGTAAGAGATTTTTTATTGACAAAGGGCTTGTCTATTCAACTATTATGGTCCCAGCACCTCAACACCTAGTAAGAGGTAGTGGAAGTTTGAAGTTCCTTGGAGTAGCCCGGTCCATCCAGCTGGATTCGGCTGCGTATCTGGCAACCTCAGTCAGAGAGAGGGGGAGGGGACTACAGAATTTTGACTGTGATTGCAGTACCCTTTCTGGTCAAATTTGTATATATGGCTCCTTTAAAAGTATATGATATATTATTTTTAATCGTGGTAACAAATAAGGATCAAGAGACATGGAATTTCATAGGTGAAATCCTGACAAGCCTAGCAGTCACATTTCCAATTAGACACCACAGTATGAAGGATTGATTGAGACTTTTATTAGTAGGTTGCACAGTGAAGTACATATTCCGTACAATTGACCACTAAATGGTAACACCCCAATAAGTTTTTCAACTTGTTTAAGTCGGGGTCCACTTAAATTGATTCATGATACAGATATATACTATCATATATACTATCATCATAATACAGTCATCACACAAGATAATCACATTGAATTATTTACATTATTTACAATATTTATTTAGGAGTGGAAAAAGACATTAGCAGACTTGTGTGCAATGAGTGGACGAGGCAAAGAACATCTGAGTCCACATTAACACATCTTGAAAAACAAGAGTTAGTTCAATAATAATGGAGTGATGAAGCCTTAAATTCTCCAAGTCTGATATCAATTCAACATTTTCTTTCATTGGATTAGGCGGAGGTTTTCTTCTCTGTGTCACGTCAAGGACACTCACCTGCTGGGTTCTGCAGCCTGTTGGGTCCAGCAGGTCGGATCATGGACGGATCAGCATGAGGACCGTCTGAAAGAACGATACTATGTTACAGAAAGCCATTTTGGGGACATCACTTCCTGTGCAGCACGGCGGAGCCCCCTTACATCACATCCTGTTTACACGCTCCGTTACACTTGCCTTCTTTCTTTCACCAGCTTTGTCTACTACTCTATTTTGCCTACTCAATACGACTCCAAAAAAGCCAAAGAAGGAGCGAATGGCTGTGGTGTCACAGCGGACTGAGAAAGTCTCTTTTTTCCCCCCCAAGATGGCGCCGCTGTAGTGGCTGCTGGTGGCAGGAGCTCTGTGCTCGTGTCATCCTTTTGTGTTCCTGATGTTTCCCTCTTCTTTTCATGTGGGGTTTTTGGCCTTTTGGTTGGGGACCCTTTGGGACTGTGAGACAAGGCTGACTTCTGCGGTGCTTTTTTGTGAACTTCTGGATCTGCCTCCCGGGAGCCTTTTGGCCATGGAGACCAGCTGCTGGGTGTCTGCCACACCAGAGTCCATTTGGAGAGACTGGAGGAGATGTGGATGAAGAGACAGCACTGCAGAGTTTGGAGAGACTGGAGGAGATGTGGATGAAGAGACAGGACTGCAGAGTTTGGAGAGACTGGAGGAGATGTGGATGAAGAGACAGGGCTGCAGAGTTTGGAGAGACTGGAGGAGATGTGGATGAAGAGACAGGGCTGCAGAGTTTGGAGCGACTGGAGGAGATGTGGATGAAGAGACAGCACTGCAGAGTTTGGAGAGACTGGAGGAGATGTGGATGAAGAGACAGGGCTGCAGAGTTTGGAGCGACTGGAGGAGATGTGGATGAAGAGACAGCACTGCAGAGTTTGGAGAGACTGGAGGAGATGTGGATGAAGAGACAAGACTGCAGAGTTTGGAGAGACTGGAGGAGATGTGGATGAAGAGACAGGGCTGCAGAGTTTGGAGAGACTGGAGGAGATGTGGATGAAGAGACAGGGCTGCAGAGTTTGGAGAGACTGGAGGAGATGTGGATGAAGAGACAGGGCTGCAGAGTTTGGAGAGACTGGAGGAGATGTGGATGAAGAGACAGGGCTGCAGAGTTTGGAGAGACTGGAGGAGATGTGGATGAAGAGACAGGGCTGCAGAGTTTGGAGAGACTGGAGGAGATGTGGATGAAGAGACAGGGCTGCAGAGTTTGGAGAGACTGGAGGAGATGTGGATGAAGAGACAGGACTGCAGAGTTTGGAGAGACTGGAGGAGATGTGGATGAAGAGACAGGGCTGCAGAGTTTGGAGAGACTGGAGGAGATGTGGATGAAGAGACAGGGCTGCAGAGTTTGGAGAGACTGGAGGGGATGTGGATGAAGAGACAGGGCTGCAGAGTTTGGAGAGACTGGAGGGGATGTGGATGAAGAGACAGGGCTGCAGAGCTGGACAAGCTTCACAGTGTCTTGGCTGAATGAGCAGGTATCAGACACCTCTGTCTCCTTGGACGTATCCTCACTCATCCATGCCGACTGGACACTGGCCGAGAGTTGGTGGGCGGCCGAGGGTGGAGCCGACTCTCTTGGTTGCTTTGTTGGGTCCGCTCCTGTCCCCCCACCCCAGCAGACGATGGCGAGGAACACCGCAGAGGCCACCACAGTGTATATGTTTGTTGTTGTTGTTTTACTTTTGTGGCTGTGGGTAGAAGTGGCTGGTTGCATCAGCTCGGCTCTTTTAAATGTCTTTAAGCCGGTATAGCTCGGTTGGTAGAGCGGCCGTGCCAGCAACTTGAGGGTTGCAGGTTCGATCCCCGCTTCCGCCATCCTAGTCACTGCCGTTGTGTCCTTGGGCAAGACACTTTACCCACCTGCTCCCAGTGCCACCCACACCGGTTTAAATGTAACTTAGATATTGGGTTTCACAATGTAAAGCGCTTTGAGTCACTTGAGAAAAAGCGCTATATAAATGTAATTCACTTCACTTCACTTCACTTCACTTAAGCGTTTACCTGTTTCTCACCTTTTTTGTAAGGGGCACCGGAAGCTGGCAGACGATCCTGTTCTGTCTCACAGTAATGTTTGATCCTGTTCTGTCTCCCTGTAATGTTTGTCTGATCTTGAATGGGATAGTGCTGAAAATCTTCATTTCCCCTCTGGGATTATTAAAGTATTTGTGATTGTGAGAGGGAAAAGAAGAAACCCTGGAGGAGCAGTAACACGCTGCCCCTCCTTCCCGCCCCCTCCCCTCTCTCTCTCTGCCTTAAATGACTTTGCCTTCTTGTGTGGGGTGCATGCCAAAAACATTCACGGGCAGCAAGGTAAAGAAGTTTTGACTTATTTTATAAGTGTAGCAACATGGTTGTTAATGTTTTGTGTGTTGACAGCTCAGCTTGCCTTGTTTTTGTGTTGTTTTGATCGTTAAATTGAGGACATTTTAAAGTATATCAGATTGATAACCAAGTGTGCATTCTTTTACTAAAACATGGACTTTTGTGGAGGCTAGAAGCAATTATTCATGTTTACATTGTTTCTTAGGGTGAACTCTGCTTCACTATACAAACTTTTACGAGCTCCACTTACACACCATGTTCAAGAACCAATTAAGTTCGTAAATGGAGTTTCCACACTACTGGTAAAGCAAAAGATGAACTTATATTGGGGAGAAATACAATATGGTTTGTTCCATTTTCACATTTTTAATCTTAGCCTTTCTCCATGTCTATTACTGATCATTCATTCACACCATATCTTTTAAGTGTATATCGACAAACAGAGGAGTACCGTAAATCTCAGACTATAAGCCACTACTTTTCCCTTAAACTTTGCACCCTGCGGCTTATAAAACGGTGCTGCAAATTTATCGGTGTTTCTTCGCTGACACCCATAATGCAAATACTTTTTTTTAAAATACACTTAAATGTTGTGTAATTGTTTGTGCTATGGTGCCATCCTTTGGACGAGTTTGCACACTGCAGCTGCTGCTATGTGAATGAATCCCTGCTGTTTAGAGCTTTGAACTGGAAGTAGCCGTCCATAGCGTTTCTACTCGTATGGATTCTTTATCACTCTAAAGCAGGGGTCACCAACGCGGTGCCCGCGGGCACCAGGTAGCCCGTAAGGACCAGATGAGTAGCCCACTGGCCTGTTCTAAAATAGCTCAAATAGCAGCACTTACCAGTGAGCTGCCTCTATTTTTTAAATTGTATTTATTTACTAGCAAGCTGGTCTCGCTTTGCCCGACATTTTTAATTCTAAGAGAGACAAAACTCAAATAGAATTTGAAAATCCAAGAAAATATTTTAAAGACTTGGTCTTCACTTGTTTAAATAAATTCATTTTTTTTTTTTACTTTGCTTCTTATAACTTTCAGAAAGACAATTTTAGAGAAAAAATACAACCTTAAAAATGATTTTAGGATTTTTAAACACATATACCTTTTTACCTTTTCAATTCCTTCCTCTTCTTTCCTGACAATTTAAATCAATGTTCCAGTAAATTTTTTTTTTTTTATTGTAAAGAATAATAAATACATTTTCATTTAATTCTTCATTTTAGCTTCTGTTTTTTCGACAAAGAATATTTGTGATATATTTCTTCAAACTTATTGTGATTAAAATTCAAAAAAATTATTCTGGCAAATCTAGAAAATCTGTAGAATCAAATTTGAATCTTATTTCAAATTCTTTTGAATTTCTTTAAAAAATTTTGTTCTGGAAAATCTAGAAGAAATAATGATTTGTCTTTGTTAGAAATATAGCTTGGTCCAATTTGTTATATATTCTAACAAAGTGTAGATTGGATTTTAACCTATTTAAAACATGTCATCAAAATTCTAAAATTAATCTTAATCAGGAAAAATTACTAATGATGTTCCATAAATTATTTTTTAAATTTTTTCAAAAAGATTCGAATTAGCTAGTTTTCGTCTTCTTTTTTTCGGTTGAATTTTGAATTTTAAAGAGTCGAAATTGAAGATAAACTATGTTTCAAAATTTAGTTGTCATTTTTTTCGTGTTTTCTCCTCTTTTAAACCTTTCAATTAAGTGTAAATATCATTAATTATTAATAATAACATAGAGTTAAAGATAAATTGAGCAAATTGGCTATTTCTGGCAATTTATTGAAGTGTGTATCAAACTGGTAGCCCTTCGCATTAATCACTACCCAAGAAGTAGCTCTTGCTTTCAAAAAGGTTGGTGACCCCTGCCCTAAATGTTTGTAAGTTTTACAATATAACTAAAACAATTCTTACTTACTAAAGCGTCCCATGTGTGATGTCTGTAGGAGTGTTTTCATGCATATCTGTACATGCTATCGTAATGTAATCAAGGTAGCGTTGTTAGCACCAGCTAATATGCTAACGCGTTTACGAGTGTCTGTGTTAGTATTATTAACTTATAATGGCATTACTTTTTGTATTGTTTCACTTTCACAAATTCCTCAGTAAATTCACCAGAGAGTCAGCGTGGAGTTATTGAGTCTGTTTAGCTGATTGAGAGCTAGCTTGCGCAGCTAGTGGGTCCATGACTCCTGTTTTGTTTGATCAGCCGTTTTACTGCCGTGTTAAAACTCCATTTGGAAACAATTAAGGTATGCAAATAAACATTTATGAAATATTTCTGTGTAAATAACTCATTTCACAACTTATACATCTGTGACTGTGGCTAATAAGTGGGAAAATATTTTTCCCCTCAAATTTAGTGGGTGCAGCTTATATACCCGTGCACTCCATAGTCTGGAAAATGTGTTCAATTGATATGTTGGCTTACTTGGAGGTGGCCCCGGGGCCATGGGAGGCTGACCCAGGCTGGGAGGTGGTATCTGTGGGAAGCCAGGTGAAGCCAAGCTAGGTTGCCCAGGCATCATTCCCTGCTTTTGGAGACGAGTCCTCCTCTTCTCCCCAAGCTCCGTTTGGATCTTGTAAATCTTCTCTGCTAGGAGGTGGTAGTACTCCGCCTTGAGGGAAAGGAGCAAAGAGAAACCAGAGTGTTGCAGGTCATTCACATGCCATCCACTTCTTGGACACAAATGTGACGGCCATGTCTTACCCTACTGTTGGCGGACTCGTACATGTCCCCCTCTACTTTTCCAGCATACGCCACCAGATTTTCCATCCTGCGGTCCTTCAGGGCAGCGGGGTCAGGAGTGGGAAAGATGGCTTGCACCCTGCTCACACATACAGTACATACATTTCAATGTTGACTCCTCCCACACTGTAAAGGACAACAGGTATCAAAGTAGATACAGTATCTAAAATGGTATGAATCTTGTTTTGACTGAAATATTGTGGTTGCTCCATAATACTCTCGACATATCGTGATAATGCATGCTGATGACACAATTCCGATAAGTCCTGCGAGTGAACAAAGGCGTCCCTAACTTGCTAGCATGCTAGAGGATAACGTCCCTCCACAGTGCACTTTCTAAATGATTCATCCTTGGCTCCTGGCCACAAACAAAGTGTGTTTCTTACAAAGGGATTAGAAGACAAGGAATAGCAAACATGAGGATCCAACAATGCTAACCGCTAAGCTAGATCTCTTGAATGTAATTGAGTTGGGAGGATCGATACAAATATCGACAGTAGCGATAGTTAAGTAAATATACTGTAGCATTGGTATATGGTTGATACTACAGGGATTAGTAGGGGTGAAACGATTCCTTTTAACGACTCAAATCATATTTTGAGGTTGCCTTCGATGCGGAGACAATATTCATTTATTTAGAAGGATAATACAGGATTTCCCCTAAACTGCCAAGATACCTGTGGCGGTGGGGGTGTGGTCACCATGACATCAAGTAATTTGAATAATTTCTATGATGATATGGTTTTCTTTAAAAAGGCTAAAAAAATGTATATATACATTTGAAATAAATCTGTTATCATGTCTTGTAGAAAGTAGTGACTTCTGTCCCTGACTAATGAGGCTGCATCGAGCATGACGTCACACTTGCTTGCCGCTGTTGCTCTAGTTGGACTTTCTCTTCTTAAAAGTTGCAACTGTCTTTCTTAATATTTGCACATTTTGTAGATGGCTGTCCGCGGGTATATCTGCAATATATATAAAAAAATCACGTCCACATCACAGACATGCTGACAACGCTCCAGACAATGGCGTGCGTTTTGTTTACATCCAGTTTCGGTTGTGCAGTTTTCAGTGATCAAAGTCTTTCTTCGGTGGTCAGGTTGTCGGTACATCACTTGTCAATAGTGCGCAAATAATAGACTATACATATCAATTTATACTGTAACGACCAGCTAATCTTAATGTTTTATGTTTGTGTGGTTTGGATTTGATGTCAGTTTTTCCCATGTTTGCAAACACACCGTCCGTGCCTGAAAGGTGATTGGCGGAGAATGAGGAAGTGTTGTTGTTGCTCACGGAGACAAAAGTGTTTGCACGGGAGGTAAAACCTGTTGGAATTGTGCTGTTTGTTATCAGAAGGTTGGTAATAAAAGTTAAAAATAGCGTCTGATTTTGTGTGATTTCTTCTGGGGGCTACAATATATTATATTACTTACATTTGTTTTCACGTAAAAAAACCCCAATAACCTTATTTAAAAGGTGTGGCAGTAATCAAAGTACATTAAAGAGAAACCCTGTAATATCTGAAAAGATTCAGTGAGTTATCATTAAAAGTCATACATTTCATATTAAGTCTGCCATTCTTAAATCCAATGTGTTCTTTCTCCTAGTATTGATAAAATACATTGATTGCCTTTATGT
Source organism: Entelurus aequoreus (assembly GCF_033978785.1). Taxonomy (NCBI): domain Eukaryota; kingdom Metazoa; phylum Chordata; class Actinopteri; order Syngnathiformes; family Syngnathidae; genus Entelurus; species Entelurus aequoreus. The sequence continues at coordinate 5,646,060 of NC_084755.1, forward strand.
TAGAGCGATATTGACTATAAACCACTACATTTTTCCTACACTTTGAACCATGCGGCTTATAAAACGACGCTGCTAATTTATGGACATTTCTTCGCTGACAATGCAAATGCTTTTCATTAAAATACACCTAAATGGTGTGTTATTGTTTGTTTGTTTGCGCCATCTATTGGATGAGTTGGCTTACTGCAGATGCTGTGAAGTGAATTAATTCCTGCTGTTTCGAGCTTTGAACCGAATATGGAAGTGTTGTTCCGTCTTTTAGATGTCCATAGCGTTTTTACTCGGATGGATTCTTCATTCATCAGTCCAAGCAAGGTTTGTAAGTTTTACAATATAACTAAAACTATTCTTACTTACTAAAGTGTCCCATGTGTGACGTCTGTGAGAGTGTTTTTTTGTACGTGCTATCGTAATGTAATTAAGCTACTAGCGTCATTAGCATTAGCTAATATGCTAACAGGTTCACGAGTGTCTGTGTTAGTATTATTAACTTACAATGACATTCTTTTTGTATTGTTTCACTTTCACAAATTCCTCAGTAAATTCACCAAAATGTCAGCGTGGAGTTATTGAGTCTGTTTAGCTGATTGGAGAGCTAGCTTGCGCAGCTAAACCCTAGTGGGTCCATGACCATGACTTCTGTTTTGTTTGATCAGCCGTTTTACTGCCGTGTTACAGACACCGTTTGGAAACAATTAAGGTATAAATAACATTTATACCTTAACATATAAATAACAAACATTTACAACTACTTTCGTCCCAGTATATATCTGCAGCTTATAGTCTGGTGCAGCTAATACATGGAAATACATTTATTCTTTCTAAAATTTGGTGGGTGCGGCACTCCATAGCGCGGAAAACATGGTATCTTCCAGAAGGCTAACTTGCCGAACACAGATCAATGTAGTTGAATCTTAGGAATATAAATGAATAGGCCGATGTAGTGGATGAATCGTTACACCTCTATGTTTTTTAGTACCACAAAATAGTTTGGGGGTTTTTTGTTATCGTTTACAAACTCAGGAAATGAGAGCCAATAGCAGTAAATGCTATACATTTCATATTGTAATAATATTTTTGTCACTTTAAGCACGAAAGTTGGTATGGCCAATTACCCTTCTATATCGATCCTTGGTGTTGGATCGATACACAATTTTGTAGCAATGCCAAAAGGTGATGTAAAGTATCTAAAGAACAGAAGAATAAGTGTTTATTAAATGTTACAGAATTGTAGACAGAACCATGTTACAAGAAAAAGTAACCAGAGTTTAAGAGTAAATGATGAAATATATGAATGATAGTTTGGAGCAAAGAATACAAGAGGAAATGAGGATATGTTACACAGCATACGTCAGCAGCCAAAGTCACCTCTTTTCAAACGCTCCAATGATCAAATAACATATTGTGACATATGATGAAGCCCTAGTTTTGCTGATCTAAGACAGGAAGGTGCATATGACAAAGTGGTGGGACTGGAGGGAGGAAGTGGACTCACAGCTTGTGCACAAGGTGGTTGCGGAGGTCTTGCGTGATGTCTTCGTGCCAGGACTTCCTCATGGCCGCAGAAGGAGGCGCCGCAGTGGGCATGGAGCCCAGGTTCCCCACACCATCATTCAGCAAACTGGGAAAACATTTGGCACTGTATGTTAAGCATTCCTTTAAGCCGAGGGTCGGCAACCCACGGCTCTTTAGCGCCGCCCTGGTGGCTCCCGGGAGCATTTTCAAAAATGTATGACAATGTAAAAAGATGGGAAAAAATATACTTTGTTTTAATAATGTTTCTGTAGAAGGTAAAACATGACACACACCTTCCTAAATGTTTAATATGTTTGTGTTTCACTGATGAGAGTAGTGTTTGTTTACATGTACAACTCTCTCCGACGCTGCCACAGAGACGTGTTATATGCCACTCCTTCTTTGTCTCATTTTGTCCACCAAATGTTTTATGCGGTGTGGGAATGCACAAAAGTGAGCTTTGTTGACGTTATTGACTTGTGTGGAGTGCTAATCAGACATATTTGTTAGCTAATCCATGCTAACATGCTATTTAGGCTAGCTGTAAGTACATATTGCATCATTATACCTCATTTGTAGCTATATTTGAGCTCATTTCATTTCCTTTACTTATGTCCTTGTGTATTTAATTTATATCTGCATGTCTCATGACACATTATCTCTATGTAATATTGGCTGCATTTCTCATAGTTGTTTGTGTGCCATGTTGTTCCAGACCACAGCAAACGTTACCCAGCTTGCAAAGTTTGTAATAAATCCAATAGAAGAAGACAGTTTTCTCTAACTTGGAAACACACATCCATACCTTTGGCCATTCTAAGACAGTCATTACCAGGAGTTATCTCACCCTCTGAGAAGTTGTACTCATGTTTTACAATGTTGTAAAAATGTGTAGAATAAATATTACATTTCTGTCAACAAAGATTTGAGTCAGCCTACGACACATAGTCATTTTGATAGTAGGCTAATATAGACACTTCCATCATGTGTTGTCTTCATTATAACACTTATATAAGACTTTTAAAGTCATTTTGATAGTAGGCTAATATAGACACTTCCATCATGTGTTGTCTTCATTATAACACTTATATAAGACTTTTAAAGTCATTTTGATAGTAGGCTAATATAGACACTTCCATCATGTGTTGTCTTCATTATAACACTTATATAAGACTTTTAAAGTCATTTTGATAGTAGGCTAATATAGACACTTACATCATGTGTTGCCTTCATTATAACACTTATATAAGACTTTTAAAGTCATTTTGATAGTAGGCTAATATAGACACTTCCATCATGTGTTGTCTTCATTATAACACTTATATAAGACTTTTAAAGTCATTCTGATAGTAGGCTAATATAGACACTTCCATTATGTGTTGTCTTCATTATAACACTTAGATAAGACTTTTAAAGTCATTTTGATAGTAGGCTAATATAGACACTTCCATCATGTGTTGTCTTCATTATAACACTTATATAAGACTTTTAAAGTCATTTTGATAGTAGGCTAATATAGACACTTCCATTATGTGTTGTCTTCATTATAACACTTAGATAAGACTTTTAAAGTCATTTTGATAGTAGGCTAATATAGACACTTCCATCATGTGTTGTCTTCATTATAACACTTAGATAAGACTTTTAAAGTCATTTTGATAGTAGGCTAATATAGACACTTCCGTCATGTGTTGTCTTCAGTATAACACTTATATAAGACTTTTAAAGTCATTTTGATAGTAGGCTAATATAGACACTTCCATCATGTGTTGTCTTCATTATAACACTTATATAAGACTTTTAAAGTCATTTTGATAGTAGGCTAATATAGACACTTCCATCATGTGTTGTCTTCATTATAACACTTATATAAGACTTTTAAAGTCATTTTGATAGTAGGCTAATATAGACACTTACATCATGTGTTGCCTTCATTATAACACTTATATAAGACTTTTAAAGTCATTTTGATAGTAGGCTATTATAGCTAATATAGACACTTCCATCATGTGTTGTCTTCATTATAACACTTATATAAGACTTTTAAAGTCATTTTGATAGTAGGCTAATATAGACACTTCCATCATGTGTTGCCTTCATTATAACACTTATATAAGACTTTTAAAGTCATTTTGATAGTAGGCTATTATAGCTAATATAGACACTTCCATCATGTGTTGTCTTCATTATAACACTTATATAAGACTTTTAAAGTCATTTTGATAGTAGGCTAATATAGACACTTCCATCATGTGTTGCCTTCATTATAACACTTATATAAGACTTTTAAAGTCATTTTGATAGTAGGCTATTATAGCTAATATAGACACTTCCATCATGTGTTGCCTTCATTATAACACTTATATAAGACTTTTAAAGTCATTTTGATAGTAGGCTAATATAGACACTTCCATCATAACACTTATATAAGATGTTGAATTGTTTGTGTGTCCAGACAGATGAGTTTTTTGTATTTTTGGTCCAATATGGCTCTTTCAAGCTTTGTTTTAAGCAACGGTGAGTCCTATGTTAGCCAGTCCTACCTCTGCGCGTTGATGCTGTTTTGCAACATAGCATCTGGCAGAAGGGACGTCTGAGGGTTGGGGGCCTGCACGCCACCATTCACTCCAATAGAGTTTCCTCCTGGATAAAGAATTTGAACATTCTGAATGCAGAAAGAAAAACTCTATACAGCAGTTCATTTTCACGGGAGACAAACTGACCCATGGCATTCAGATTCTGCATCCCAGGTTGCCCTTGCAGTCCCTGGTTTGGCATGTTGGCCTGGGAAGGCTGCTGTTGCATCTGGTTGCCCTGGTAGGTAAGGCCGAGGGCAGCATAGGCCCTCTCTATGGCGCTGGGATCGATCTGGTTTGGCGGGTTCAGGTTTGGAGTACTGGACTGTCCACCTGACACCCCTGAACCTAAGGAGTTCACCAAACCGAGCCCTGCACTGCTGACAAGCGCTGCGATGAAGGCAGGAAAGAAAAACAAGGTTATTTTTGAAGAGATGCAGGAGGAGGCTGAAACAAAGGTGGATCATGGTACATGCAGCACGTCATGGACCATGGTACATGCAGCACGTCATGGACCATGGTACATGCAGCATGTCATGTACCATGGTCCATGCAGCACGTCATGGATCATGGTACATGCAGCACGTCATGGACCATGGTACATGCAGCACGTCATGGACCATGGTACATGCAGCACGTCATGGACCATGGTACATGCAGCACGTCATGGACCATGGTACATGCAGCACGTCATGGATCATGGTACATGCAGCACGTCATGGACCATGGTACATGCAGCACGTCATGGACCATGGTACATGCAGCACGTCATGGACCATGGTACATGCAGCACGTCATGGACCATGGTACATGCAGCACGTCATGGACCATGGTACATGCAGCACGTCATGGATCATGGTACATGCAGCACGTCATGGATCATGGTACATGCAGCACGTCATGGACCATGGTACATGCAGCACGTCATGGACCATGGTACATGCAGCACGTCATGGATCATGGTACATGCAGCACGTCATGGACCATGGTACATGCAGCACGTCATGGACCATGGTACATGCAGCACGTCATGGATCATGGTACATGCAGCACGTCATGGATCATGGTACATGCAGCACGTCATGGACCATGGTACATGCAGCACGTCATGGATCATGGTACATGCAGCACGTCATGGACCATGGTACATGCAGCATGTCATGGACCATGGTACATGCAGCATGTCATGTACCATGGTACATGCAGCATGTCATGCCTGTGCTATGAGCTGTGTACCAACAAAACATGCTTTACAGATAGTGTAATATGATTGTTCATGTTGTTCACTCAGTACAGATTGCTGTCCTACCACAGTGTTGTGTATTACAAACTCAAACATGTTTCGTGCTGACGTACAAGCTAGCTTATTTCTTTCAATAGTTAGCTTTTACGTCTAATACCTTGGTATGTCAACGTGTTAGTACACTAGAAAAAGAGTTCCTCAGTGTTCTCTCTTACAATAACAATGTTGCTACAGTTGGTTATTCTACAGGTTACACAACGTAAATGAAGTATTGTTGATGGTTCTTGAATGCATTTTAAAGTGATTTAGAGGTGAATTGACTGCTAACATTAGCCGATTTTTACATGTTAGAATGCAAAAAACCCTAGAAAACTGTCGTCTTCTTGTCTCTCAGGATTGTGAACGATGGGCACAATTTCCCCCCAAAAAGGTGCCGTTTCCCTTTAATTTGACTATTGAATAAACCATGCACAGAGTGAACACTCTTGCACCCTGTTTGGAAGCAGCATAAAATGAAAAGCAACACACCCAGACGGGTCAATTTATGGATGCTGGCAAGTTTATCAAGTTGATTTATGGTGTGATGAGTTGGCTTATTGACTTGGGGGCCCGGGGCCTCCCCACATGCTGCCATCAAGAGGAACACTCACATTGCTGGTTCCTCTTGTCTCCAGCGTTTTAAAGAAGGCAGGCATACAGGACAGTCATGGCGCGTGCAATTTGACATTGCAGATATTGGGCAGAGGGGAGAATGACAAGTCCCTGAGAACATTACCGCCTGCAATGCTTTTAAAAGGTGCAATATACACATCACATCTTTCATATAATCCACAGTATTAGCGGTTTTTTCTTCATTTTTATTTGTATCACATGGTCACTACTGCATAGTTTCTCTTGTTATATTTGTATTCTTGTTGTTATATTTACTATTTTATTTCCATTTATACCTCCATGAATTACTTTTTAAATTATATCTCAATTCAGTACACTGCTGCTGGAATTGTAATTTTCCTGTGGTAACTCTCTTGAAGGAATAAATCAAGTACTATCTATCTAATGCCTCCAAGTCAGGGCCTGTTAACTACATCATGAAGAGGGCCCAAGGGCTCAGGGGCCAGACATCAAAATGTAAATGTTTCACTAGAAAGTACCTTCCTTTGATGGTACGGATGTGTTTACTTCTTTACAAAGTAAACACATCCGCTTTCACACAGCACTGTCAGTAAATTCATTATTCTGCCTTCGTTGCTCCTTTCCAGCGTGCGCAGCGAGACAGATAGTTGACAGCATTAAGAAACAGAAGCTAAGTTTCGTGTCATTGACGTTCCTTCTTCTGAATTATTTTTCTTCCTCAGTTTATTTCTTTATATGTCTTTCTTTGATTAGGTTTGTAAGACTGAAAATATAAACATTACAAAAGTATGTTACATACACACAGCAAACATTGCTTACAGGTGGCTCAACACAATTGCACCTAAGGTGCAGCTTTATCGCCCTTTTATTTTTCCTGAGGGAACTCTCCTGAAGGAATCAATAAAGTACTATCTATCTATCGCCCTCTGTTGGTCAAATTCAGCGCTACATGTAGTCAACCAATTTTGATTGAGAGTGTTTAACAGACAAAAAACAACACGGCCACAAATACAAAAGACATCACAAAGTCAGCAATTTAAATACATTCATACTTTCTTGTCCAGTTGCTGTTAAAAGTCGGATTTCTGCGATTTACTTTGATTTTCTTTTTAGTTTCAATAGTGCCGTATTCTTCTACTCATCTACTGCTGCTTCATTGTGACACATGTTTCACTGTTGCCCCCTGCAGGGTGGCGGGAGTACTACATACATGAGCAACCCTAGTTTGAATGGTTTCATCAAGATTAAAGATTAAAGTACCATTGATTGTCACACACACACTAGATGTGGTGACATTTGTACAATTCCAAGCCTTGATGCTGAGTGCCAAGCAGGGAGGTAATGGCTCCCATTTTTATAATTTATTTATCTTATTTTAATTTTTTTTTAAAAAGGACCTTATCTTCACCATACCTGGCTGTCCAAATTAGGCATAATAATGTGTTAATTCCACGACTGCATATATTGGTTGATATCGGTATCGGTTGATATCGGTATCGGTAATTTAAGAAACAATATCGGAATATCGGATATCGGCAAAAAGCCATTATTGGACATCCCTATTAAAAACAATACCCCGGTGACCCATATTCCCCATTATCACATACGTACGCACGGACACACATACCAAACACAAACACACACAACATACAAACATATGCAACTATATGATTGCATGACTGAGTACAGAGGAGCCAGGTGAGTAAACACTATCACATCTGCACACCAGGAGGTCATCAGACCATGGCCACCAGGACGCTGACACAAAGCACGGCCCATAACCCCTGAGGCAGATGGCTCATCTGAGGAACGTTGGAAAATAAGTTAAGTTAAGTTAAAGTTAAAGTACCAATTTTGTCCTCTGCATTTGACCCATCCCCTTGTTCACCCCCTGGGAGGTGAGGGGAGCAGTGGGCAGCAGCGGTGCCGCGCCCGGGAATCATTTTGGTGATTTAACCCCCAATTCCAACCCTTGATGCTGAGTGCCAAGCAGGGAGGTAATGGCTCCCATTTTTTTATAGTCTTTGGTATGACTCGGCCGGGGTTTGAACTCACAACCTACCCATCTCAGGGCGGACACTCTAACCACTAGGCCACCGAGTAGAATAATACAACTTGTAAAATTGTAAGAACCATGTGTACAAATAAACAATAAAATACAAGTAACATACATATATATATATATATATATATATATATATATATATATGTATATATATATATATGTATATATATATATATATGTATATATATATATATATATATATATATACATATATATATATATACATGTGTATATATATATATATATATATATATATATATATATATATATATATATATATATATATATATATATATATACACACACATATATATATATACATGTATATATATATATATATGTGTGTGTGTATATATATATATATATATATACACACATATATATATATATATACATGTATATATATATATGTGTATATATATATATATATATATATATATATATATATATTGGCCATGTAAGTGGAATGGATGACACTCGCATTCCAAAAGACATCCTGTACGGAGAACTGGCCTCTGGAACAAGGGCTGTGGGAAGACCTGTCCTTGGTTTTAAAGATGTGTGTAAGCGTGATATGAAGGCCAGTGACATCAAGCCATTAAACTGGGAAGCTTCTTCAGCTGAACGTGGGAAATGGAGGAAGTTAGTGAAGGAGGGCGTACATCAGAGTGACTGAAGAAGAGTAAGACAGTGGGAGGAGAAGTGTGAACGTAGAAAGCGAACAGTCACACCCCCACTGAATCAACCACAATACAATATGTATGCAGGAACTGCAACAAAGCATGCCTGTCAAGAATTGCCTTATATAGTCACAACAGGCCTTGCACATGAATTGACATTAGAGCGCAAAACTCTATTGTCTCTCGAGACAAACAGATGCCAGTATATATATATATATATATGTATATATATATATATATATACACAGTAAATAAATAAATAAATATAACTAAATACAATCCTGCATAACTAATAGGATAAAAAGTAAAATACAAATGACTTCAATAAAATAATATCAGGTAAAAGCCAAATGAAAAAGGTGGGTCTTAAAAACATGAACCTTTGTCATCGTTGAACATGTCAGTAATACAAATAGTGAAGATTGCAACTTTAACAAAGTCAAAAAGCACGACGACGCCACAACAAAAGTCAAGTCAAGCGTTTAAAATGCATTTGTTAAATAATGTTACCATAGTGACTTACTGACTTACTGACAGCAGTTCTTCTTCTTCTTCTTCTTCTTCCTTCTTTCACTTCTTTTATTCGAATGGCGTCTTTCTCCTTCTTCTCTATTTTATAGTCCCAGCACATGAAGTTGCCAGATGGGAAATGACACATTATCGCAACAGACGCTTATATTGCCATGTTTTGAGGAATATTATCCTACATAGCAAATTAAACCTTGCGCCAGACCGCCTGTTACAGTAACAACATTACCACAGAATACTTTTAATGTCTCTTTATCCAAACATAACCAAAGCAAGCAGAATAACAACACATAGTGCCACAATCATCCACAACATGTTTACTAACATTATGGGAAATCAAGTCACCAGTGGCCTATTTACTGACCATTTACCTGTCTTTACTTTATAGGACTGTCATCTCAAGAAAACCAAAGACACTATGGCAAAAATCTCTAAAGGAATAACAACTGAGGAAACAATCTGTGCCCTAAACAATAGTTTAGCAGTTCAGGATTGGACTTCAGTATACAGAGAACCAAATGTGGACAGTCCTTATTGTCATTTTTTAGACATCTTTACTTCCCTGCATAATAAACATTGCCCCGTGAAAGAATATTTTATAAAAGGAAAAAATAAAAATAGCCCTTGGATCACAAAAGGGATAATTAATGCCTGTAAAAAGAAAAACATTTTTTTCATCAAAATAAAAACAAAAGAAGTCGAACGATACAAGAAGTACAAAAATAAATTAACTGATATTATAAGAACAAGCAAACGGTTATATTATCAAAAAAAACTATATGAAAACAAAAACAATATAAAAGGAACTTGGCATGTTTTGAATAGTCTAATCCAGGAGTCACCAACGCGGTGCCCGCGGGCACCAGGTAGCCCGTAAGGACCAGATGAGTAGCCCGCTGGCCTGTTCTAAAAATAGCTCAAATAGCAGCACTTACCAGTGAGCTGCCTCTATTTTTTAAATGGTATTTATTTACTAGCAAGCTGGTCTCGCTTTGCCCGACATTTTTAATTCTAAGAGAGACAAAACTCAAATAGAATTTGAAAATCCACGAAAATATATTAAAGACTTGGTCTTCACTTGTTTAAATAAATTCTTTTTTTTTTTTTTACTTTGCTTCTTATAACTTTCAGAAAGACAATTTTAGAGAAAAAATATAACCTTAAAAATGATTTTAGGATTTTTAAACACATATACCTTTTTACCTTTTAAATTCCTTCCTCTTCTTTTCTGACAATTTAAATCAATGTTCAAGTAAATTAATTTTTTTAATTGTAAAGAATAATAAATACATTTTAATTCGTTTTTTCGACGGAGAATATTTGTGAAATATTTCTTCAAACTTATTATGATTAAAATTCAAAAAAATTATTCCGGCAAATCTAGAAAATCTGTAGAATCAAATTTAAATCTTATTTCAAAGTCTTTTGAATTTCTTTTAAAATTTTTGTTCTGGAAAATCTAGAAGAAATAATGATTTGTCTTTGTTAGAAATATAGCTTGGTCCAATTTGTTATATATTCTAACAAAGTGCAGATTGGATTTTAACCTATTTAAAACATGTCATCCAAATTCTAAAATTAATCTTAATCAGGAAAAATCACTAATGATGTTCCATAAATTCTTTTTAAAATTTTTTCAAAAAGATTCCAATTAGCTAGTTTTTCTCTTCTTTTTTTTCGGTTGAATTTTGAATTTTAAAGAGTCGAAATTGAAGATAAACTATGTTTCAAAATGTAATTGTCATTTTTTGTCGTGTTTTCTCCTCATTTACCGTTCAATTAAGTGTAAATATCATTAATTATTAATAATAACAGAGTTAAAGGTAAATTGAGCAAATTGGCTATTTCTGGCAATTTATTTAAGTGTGTATCAAACTGGTAGCCCTTCGCATTAATCACTACCCAAGAAGTAGCTCTTGCTTTCAAAAAGGTTGGTGACCCCTGGTCTGATCAAACAAGGATATTCCAAGTTGACATATCCTGATTACTTTATTGATGAAAACGGTGAAGATTATAATATGACTAATGTAGTAAACAAGTTCAATAGTTTTTTTGTAAATGTTGGTCCTAAATTGGCTGTTGATATCCCAGACAATGGAGTTACAAAATCAACTATTGAACAGAATTCTTCCTCATTCTTCCTCTCAGCTACAAATGAGCAGGAAGTGACAAACATTGTGCGCAAGTGTAAAAGTAAGTGCTCAACTGACTGCCATGATATCAACATGATATTGGTTCAAAAGGTTATCCTGAATATTGTAAAACCATTAACTTATATATGTAACTTATCCTTCCAGACCGGCTGCTTTCCAAGTCAAATGAAAATGGCTAAAGTAACTCCGCTCTTCAAAAGTGACAGCAAACACGCTTTCACCAATTACACACCAATCTCTCTTTTGCCTCACTTCTCAAAAATCTTAGAGAAACTATTTAACTCTCCACTTGAACCTTTTCTTGAGAAGCATCATATAATCAATGACGGTCAGTATTTATTTCTTATTAGCCTTTATTTAACCAGGTAAAATCCCATTGAGATCAAAGATCTCTTTTCCAAGGGAGACCTGGCCAAGAGGGCAGCAGCGAGGTTACATTAAAAACAGTAAACAAATACATCAAACCTCACATTTACGACATTAAAACTTGCTGACATAACACATGTGCATACAGACAAGGTAGACTGCAGTCCTTTCACAGAAGCCTTAAAGGCCTACTGAAATGATTTTTTTTTATTTAAACGGGGAAAGCAGATCCATTCTATGTGTCATACTTGATCATTTCGCGATATTGCCATATTTTTGCTGAAAGGATTTAGTAGAGAAAATCGACGATAAAGTTCGCAACTTTTGCTCGCTGATAAAAAAAAGCCTTGCCTGTAGCGGAAGTAGCGTGACGTCACAGGAGCTAGTATTCCTCACAATTCCCCGTTGTTTACAATGGAGCGAGAGAGATTCGGAGCGAGAAAGTGATGATTACCCCATTAATTTGAGCGAGGATGAAAGATTCGTAGATGAGGAACGTTACAGTGAAGGACTTGAGAGGCAGTGCAGGACGTATCTTTTTTCGCTCTGACCGTAACTTAGGTACAAGCTGGCTCATTGGATTCCACACTCTCTCCTTTTTCTATTGTGGATCACAGATTTGTATTTTAAACCACCTGGGATACTATATCCTCTTGAAAATGAGAGTCGAGAACGCAAAATGGACATTCAGTGCCTTTTATCTCCACGACAATACATCGGCGAAATGCTTTAGCTACGAGCTAACGTGATAGCATCTTGCTTTAACTGCATATAGAAACAAAACAAATAAACCCCTGACTGGAAGGATAGATAGAAAATCAACAATACTATTAAACCGTGGACATGTAAATACACGGTTAATGCTTTCCAGGCTGGCGAAGGTTAACAATGCTGTGCTAACGACGCCATTGAAGCTAACTTAGCAATCGGACTGCACAGAGCTATGCTAAAAACATTAGCTCTCCACCTACGCCAGCCAGCCCTCATTTGCTCATCAACACCCGTGCTCACCTGCGTTCCAGCGATCGGCGGAAGGACGAAGGACTTCACCCGATGCGTTTGGCGGCCCGGAGACGTAGGAAGTCAAGGTGAAGTCGGCGGCTAGCGCGGCTAGCGCTCCAACAAAGTCCTCCTGGTTGTGTTGCTGTAGTCCGCTGCTAATACACCGATCCCACCTACAACTGTCTTCTTTGCAGCCTTCATTGTTCATTAAAAAAATTGCAAAAGATGTCCAGAATACTGTGGAATTATGAAATGAAAACAGAGCTTTTTGTATAGGATTCTACGGGGTACCATAACTTCCGTTACTCTGACTTCGTCACGCGCATACGTCATCATACCGCGATGTTTCAGCCGGATATTTCCCGGGAATTTTAAAATGTCACTTTATAAGTTAACCCGGCCGTATTGGCATGTGTTGCAATGTTAAGATGTCATCATTGATATATAAACTATCAGACTGCGTGGTCGCTAGTAGTGGCTTTCAGTAGGCCTTTAAACTCATTCAACATAACAAGGGTTTGAAGTTGAAGATTGGATTGTAGGTTATTCCAAGCCTTCGCTGCTGAAAACCTAAATGCTTTCTTGCCCAGTTCAGTTCTTACTTTGGGGACGACAAATTGCAGAACATTCATTGACCGAAGATTGTGACTTCCTTGTTTCTTTGTTAAAAGACAAGACAGATAAGATGGAGTGATACCCAGAATGGTTTTGTAGATGAACACATACCAATGATTGAGGTGTCGAGCACATAAAGATGTCCAGTTAACCATTGAGTATAATACGCAATGGTGAGTAAGTTGGTGGTGAATGTCAGTGCACCGTGGTACACACCATCCAGCGTGTGGAGACAAGCAGCAGTAGCATTCATGTACAACACATCTCCATAGTCAATAACAGGTAAGAAGGTTGTTTCCACCAATTTCTGTTTCACAGTAAAAGAAAAGCAAGACTTGTTTCTATAATAAAATCCCAGTAAAAGTTTCAGTATTTTTACAACATACTGAATGTGCTCCTTAAAACTCAAGTGGTCATCAATTAAAAATCCTAAATATTTAAAAGCACATACTAACATAATTTGTTGCCCATTTCTTGTTCAAATGTTGTCACACGGTGCTGATCTTACACTTTTTGATGTGGTAAAGAACATACACTTTGTTTTCTCTGCATTTAAAAGCAGTTGAAGATAGCAAAGTTGTTCTTGTACTGTCAAATGCATGTTGTAGATATTTAAAGGCCTCAGCAGGAGTGGACAGAGTGTATAGTATATGACAGTATCATCAGCGTAGGAATGGAAAGTTGAGTTCGGAATATTCTGTCCAAGATTATTTATGTAAATAGTGAATAATAACGGGCCCAACACAGAACCTTGAGGGACACCCTATTTCAAATGCCTTTGGCTTTAGGTCCAAAAGAACAACTTCAATGGCGATAACTGAAGCTATTGAGGAAATGACTAATGCACTGGAGCATAAAAGATATGCAGTTGCTATTTTTATTGATATAAAGAAAGCATTTGATACCATTAATCATTCAATTCTACTAGATCAAATGGGAAGATATGGAATTATGGGGCTGGCTGGTTAAAAAGTGATTTAACAGGGAGGGTACAGTTTGTTCAAATGGGTCAATTTGTATCTGATACTCTTGGCATTGCTTGTGGTGTCCCCCAAGGGTCCGTGTTGGGGCCAAAACTGTGGAATGTATATATTAATGATATGTTTAATACATCCAAAACACTGAAATTTATACTTTTTGCAGACGACACAAATATATTCTACAGTAGTGATGACTATAATGAGCTCATAAATAATACAGTAAACACAGAACTAAACATAGTAAAAAAAAATGGATGGACACAAATAAATGATCTTTGAATTTAAATAAAACTAAGATAGTAATGTTTGGAAATCGCAACATAACGTATGAACAGAAAATAAGTATTGATGGTACCCAAATTGAAATGGTAAATGAGAATACATTTTTGGGAGTAATAATTGATAGTAAACTATCATGGAAAGCTCATGTCAGACACATTCAAACAAAAATCTCCAAAAGCCTCTCAATTATAAACAAAGCAAAACTATACCTCAATGAAAATGCACTCCATACTCTATACTGCACCTTGGTACTGCCATACCTTACATACTGTGTTGAAGTATGGGGGAATACTTACCACAACACTCCCATACTGTGTTGAAGTATGGGGGAATACTTACCACAACACTCCCATACCTTACATACTGTGTTGAAGTATGGGGGAATACTTACCACAACACTCCCATACCTTACATACTGTGTTGAAGTATGGGGGAATACTTACCACAACACTCCCATACCTTACATACTGTGTTGAAGTATAGGGGAATACTTACCACAACACTCCCATACCTTACATACTGTGTTGAAGTATGGGGGAATACTTACCACAACACTCCCATACCTTACATACTGTGTTGAAGTATGGGGGAATACTTACCACAACACTCCCATACCTTACATACTGTGTTGAAGTATGGGGGAATACTTACCACAACACTCCCATACCTTACATACTGTGTTGAAGTATAGGGGAATACTTACCACAACACTCCCATACCTTACATACTGTGTTGAAGTATGGGGGAATACTTACCACAACACTCCTATACCTTACATACTGTGTTGAAGTATGGGAGAATACTTACCACAACACTCCCATACCTTACATACTGTGTTGAAGTATGGGGGAATACTTACCACAACACTCCCATACCTTACATACTGTGTTGAAGTATGGGGGAATACTTACCACAACACTCCCATACCTTACATACTGTGTTGAAGTATGGGGGAATACTTACCACAACACAATTCATCCTCTGATCATATTACAGAAAAGATCATTCACAACGTTGGTTATTTAGAACATACTCATAATCTGTTTATGCAATCAAAGTTGCTCAAATTTGATGACCTTGTTAAATATAATACATTAATAATCTTATATAAAGCATTTAACTAATTATTGCCACCTAATCTACAACGTTTTTTTTATAAGACGAGTGCAAGCTCATAACTTGAGAGGCTTTGGATATTTCTTATTGCCGAGAGCTCAAACCACTCGTAAATGTTTTTGTGTGTCTGTATGCGGAGTAAAACTATGTTTTTGTGTGTCTGTATGCGGAGTAAAACTATGTTTTTGTGTGTCTGTATGCGGAGTAAAACTATGTTTTTGTGTGTCTGTATGCGGCGTAAAACTATGTTTTTGTGTGTCTGTATGCGGAGTAAAACTATGTTTGTGTGTGTCTGTATGCGGAGTAAAACTATGTTTTTGTGTGTCTGTATGCGGGGTAAAACTATGTTTTTGTGTGTCTGTATGCGGAGTAAAACTATGTTTGTGTGTGTCTGTATGCGGAGTAAAACTATGTTTTTGTGTGTCTGTATGCGGAGTAAAACTATGTTTTTGTGTGTCTGTATGCGGAGTAAAACTATGTTTTTGTGTGTCTGTATGCGGAGTAAAACTATGTTTTTGTGTGTCTGTATGCGGAGTAAAACTATGTTTTTGTGTGTCTGTATGCGGAGTAAAACTATGTTTTTGTGTGTCTGTATGCGGGGTAAAACTATGTTTTTGTGTGTCTGTATGCGGAGTAAAACTATGTTTGTGTGTGTCTGTATGCGGAGTAAAACTATGTTTTTGTGTGTCTGTATGCGGAGTAAAACTATGTTTTTGTGTGTCTGTATGCGGAGTAAAACTATGTTTTTGTGTGTCTGTATGCGGAGTAAAACTATGTTTTTGTGTGTCTGTATGCGGAGTAAAACTATGTTTTTGTGTGTCTGTATGCGGAGTAAAACTATGGAACAAAGTGGACTTACAACACAAGCAATGCCAAACTATTAATGAATTTAAACTATTATACAAACATGGAGTCTGGTTCAAATATAGAGATGAGGGTCTTTAATTTGACCTGCTGCTGTACTCTGTCTCAAAGTGTTAACATGTGCTCAATGTTTCCTTACCATTATTGCTATGTTGTCTATTACCATTATTGCTATGTTGTCTATTACCATTATTGCTATGTTGTCTATTACCATTGTTGGTATGTTGTCTATTACCATTATTGCTATGTTGTCTATTACCATTGTTGCTATGTTGTCTATTACCATTGTTGCTATGTTGTCTATTACCATTGGTACTATGTTGTCTATTACCATTGTTGCTATGTTGTCTATTACCATTATTGCTATGTTGTCTATTACCATTATTGCTCTGTTGTCTATTACCATTGTTGCTATGTTGTCTATTACCATTATTGCTATGTTGTCTATTACCATTATTGCTATGTTGTCTATTACCATTATTGCTATGTTGTCTATTACCATTATTGCTATGTTATCTATTACCATTGTTGCTATGTTGTCTATTACCATTGTTGCTATGTTGTCTATTACCATTATTGCTATGTTGTCTATTACCATTATTGCTCTGTTGTCTATTACCATTATTGCTCTGTTGTCTATTACCATTGTTGCTATGTTGTCTATTACCATTATTGCTATGTTGTCTATTACCATTATTGCTATGTTGTCTATTACCATTATTGCTATGTTGTCTATTACCATTATTGCTATGTTGTCTATTACCATTATTGCTATGTTGTCTATTACCATTGTTGCTATGTTGTCTATTACCATTGTTGCTATGTTGTCTATTACCATTGTTGCTATGTTGTCTATTACCATTGTTGCTATGTTGTCTATTACCATTATTGCTATGTTGTCTATTACCATTATTGCTCTGTTGTCTATTACCATTGTTGCTATGTTGTCTATTACCATTGTTGCTATGTTGTCTATTACCATTGTTGCTATGTTGTCTATTACCATTATTGCTCTGTTGTCTATTACCATTGTTGCTATGTTGTCTATTACCATTATTGCTATGTTGTCTATTACCATTATTGCTATGTTGTCTATTACCATTATTGCTATGTTGTCTATTACCATTATTGCTATGTTGTCTATTACCATTGTTGCTATGTTGTCTATTACCATTGTTGCTATGTTGTCTATTACCATTGTTGCTATGTTGTCTATTACCATTATTGCTATGTTGTCTATTACCATTATTGCTCTGTTGTCTATTACCATTGTTGCTATGTTGTCTATTACCATTGTTGCTATGTTGTCTATTACCATTGTTGCTATGTTGTCTATTACCATTGTTGCTATGTTGTCTATTACCATTATTGCTCTGTTGTCTATTACCATTGTTGCTATGTTGTCTATTACCATTGTTGCTATGTTGTCTATTACCATTATTGCTATGTTGTCTATTACCATTATTGCTATGTTGTCTATTACCATTGTTGCTATGTTGTCTATTACAATTATTGCTATGTTGTCTATTACTATTATTGCTATGTTGTCTATTACCATTGTTGCTATGTTGTCTATTACCATTATTGCTATGTTGTCTATTACCATTGTTGCTATGTTGTCTATTACCATTGTTGCTATGTTGTCTATTACCATTATTGCTATGTTGTCTATTACCATTATTGCTATGTTGTCTATTACAATTATTGCTATGTTGTCTATTACCATTATTGCTATGTTGTCTATTACCATTGTTGGTATATTCATTTTTCCTACATTGTTGATACAAATGATTGTTACAGTGTAATAATGATAGTTACCTGTGGTAATGCCACTATGATACAACATCTGTATTATAATCCTTGAACAAAGTAAGAATGAAAGTCATGTGAATAATCACTGAATGGAGAACTGGGGGTGGGATTAAATAAGTTACCTTCTTCCCACTCCCTTTCAGGCAAAACTGGACAATCATGCACTATATTAATTTATATTATGTGTTGTCAACTTGTACTTCTTTATGTCATTGCCTGAAATAAATAAATAAATGAAAAAAAATGAATGAAATGCAGGTTTATCTTTTAATAAACCCATAATGTCGGCAAAAGAAGCTCCTCACCTTTCTGTAAAGTCACGTGAGTTTGTGTTTGCTAATATCATGTTTGTGTTTGCTAATATCATGTTTGTGTTTGCTAATATCATGTTTGTGTTTGCTAGTGTCATGTTTGTGTTTGCTAATATCATGTTTGTGTTTGCTAATATCATGTTTGTGTTTGCTAATATCATGTTTGTGTTTGCTAATATCATGTTTGTGTTTGCTAATATCATGTTTGTGTTTGCTAATATCATGTTTCTGTTTGCTAGTGTCATGTTTGTGTTTGCTAATATCATGTTTGTGTTTGCTAATATCATGTTTCTGTTTGCTAGTGTCATGTTTGTGTTTGCTAATATCATGTTTGTGTTTGCTAGTGTCATGTTTGTGTTTGCTAATATCATGTTTGTGTTTGCTAGTGTCATGTTTGTGTTTGCTAGTGTCATGTTTGTGTTTGCTAATATCATGTTTGTGTTTGCTAATATCATGTTTGTGTTTGCTAATATCATGTTTCTGTTTGCTAGTGTCATGTTTGTGTTTGCTAATATCATGTTTGTGTTTGCTAATGTCATGTTTGTGTTTGCTAGTGTCATGTTTGTTTGCGCTAGTGTCATGTTTGTGTTTGCTAATATCATGTTTGTGTTTGCTAACATCATGTTTGTGTTTGTTAATATCATGTTTGTGTTTGTTAATATCATGTTTGTGTTTGCTAATATCATGTTTGTGTTTGCTAGTGTCATGTTTGTGTTTGCTAATATCATGTTTGTGTTTGCTAATATCATGTTTGTGTTTGTTAATATCATGTTTGTGTTTGCTAATATCAAGCTTCATGACAAAGTACACCATCTTCATGACAAAGTACACCATCTTCATGACAATGTACACCATCTTCATGACAATGTACACCATCTTCATGACAAAGTACACCATCTTCATGACAAAGTACACCATCTTCATGACAATGTACACCAGCTTCATGACAAAGTACACCATCTTCATGACAAAGTACACCATCTTCATGACAAAGTACACCATCAATATAAAATGAATCAAAGCATTTTTCTGATGGATTTAATGGATGAATGGTTGCATCCCTAGAAAGTATAATGACCTCATGACAAACATGTTATGCAACACAAATATTATACATCATAATTAAGGGTGATGTAGCATAACAGTTATCTCATAGCAGTTAGCTGGTCAAGATTAAAGAGTGATGAAAACTACCTGAAGAAGTTTCTAGTTAGTTGTCCGCTCCAAGAGGCAAACTTTTGCTGGTGTGAAGAGATTGGAAGGAAGATGGAGAATGAGGAGACTTTCACTGGAAGAAGAATTATCATCAGGACATGACCTTTACATGACCTTTAATACCCAATTAGACCTCGTTATCTGCTACAATAAAACAAAATAAACTAGACTACGGTCGTTGTATTATTATACGGACGTCATCTTATATTGTATAAAGTATATACAGTACCGTTCAAAAGTTTGGGGTCACCCAAACAATTTAGTGGAATAGCCTTCATTTCTAAGAACAAGAATAGACTGTCGAGTTTCAGATGAAAGTTCTCTTTTTCTGGCCATTTTGAGCGTTTAATTGACCCCACAAATGTGATGCTCCAGAAAGTCAATCTGCTCAAAGGAAGGTCAGTTTTGTAGCTTCTGTAACGAGCTAAAGTGTTTTCAGATGTGTGAACATGATTGCACAAGGGTTTTCTAATCATCAATTAGCCTTCTGAGCCAATGAGCAAACACATTGTACCATTAGAACACTGGAGTGATAGTTGCTGGAAATGGGCCTCTAAACACCTATGTAGATATTGCACCAAAAAGCAGACATTTGCAGCTAGAATAGTCATTTACCACATTAGCAATGTATAGAGTGTATTTCTTTAAAGTTAAGACTAGTTTAAAGTTATCTTCATTAAAAAGTACAGTGCTTTTCCTTCAAAAATAAGGACATTTCCATTTGACCCCAAACTTTTGAACGGTAGTGTATATACTGTATATCTAATATATATATATATATATATATATATATATATATATATATATATATATATATATATATATATATATATATATACAGCCCGGCCCCCGGCCAAATTGTTTTAACCCAATGCGGCCCCCGAGTCAAAAAGTTTGGGGACCCCTGGTCTACGGGAAAGCAATGGATGACTGGATGAAAGTCATATTCAGTGATGAATGGTGAATCTGAATAATGCAGTAACTTTTGCTTGCAATGAGATTTATGAAGACGACCGCCTGAAGAAAACATCTCCACACTCATTGATGACATGTCAGCTAATAACGGCTGTCATCACATCTGCAATAAATTCCCACGTTTGTGTAAACGGGGCCACTTGTGCATTTATTGCACATGTGATGACGGCCGTTATTAGCTGACATGTCATCAATGAGTGTGGAGATGTTTTCTTCAGGCGGTCGTCTTCATAAATATCATTGGAGCCAAAAGCAAACAAAAGTTCCAGCCCCTTGCCCAAAGCAGATTGAGCATTCGTCACTGAGTAGGACTTTCCTCCAGTCATCCTTAGACCACCATTGCTCCCCCTATCCCTTGTACTTTATGGTCAGGCGCTAATGACGGCTTTCTTTGAGCTTTTCTGTGTTGAAATCCCATTTCCTTTAGCGTTTGTCCGCTAAAGATGGCTGCCACTACATCTGCAATAAATGCTCACGTTTACTTTGCGTCTCTTATTGCAGCAATGGACAGGACGCTTGGGGACGATGAGGTCATGTTTCTACATGATTATGCAA
This sequence comes from Entelurus aequoreus, assembly GCF_033978785.1. Taxonomy (NCBI): domain Eukaryota; kingdom Metazoa; phylum Chordata; class Actinopteri; order Syngnathiformes; family Syngnathidae; genus Entelurus; species Entelurus aequoreus. The sequence goes on from NC_084755.1 coordinate 5,667,546, forward strand.
GGGGTCATAGACCCAAAAGTGTCAAAAGGAAGGTCAATGTCATGGCCTGCAAAACTAGTCCAATGTCAAATGTGAGGTGGAAATGGAGGATGAAAGGCTGCGCAGCTGGTGTGAGAAGAGCAAGCAGAGAAAGGTGGAGCAAGATGGGTGATGAGTTCTGTTTGCAAGCTCTTATAAAAGCCAGAGGTGGTGCAACAAAGTACTAGTGGTGTGTTTTCCTGGTTTTCCATGAATGCATCATTTTTTCCCTCAGAATTGAGTGATTCCAACATTTGTTCACTCTGCTTAAACTAAACATGAAACTGTTACCGACTACCACAATTTATATTCTTGATTTATTTGAGTGTTTCTTAAAAATAGAAAGTTGGCATTTGAATCACTGCAATAGAATCTTGGGGTGTATTTTGAAGCAACATTTTTCACCAGTCAAGGCTCCTCTGAACATCCTAGGTCAGGGGTCACCAACCTTTTTGAAAGCAAGAGCTACTTCTTGGGTAGTGATTAATGCGAAGGGCTACCAGTTTGATACACACTTAAATAAATTGCCAGAAATAGCCAATTTGCTCAATTTACCTTTAACTCTATGTTATTATTAATGATATTTACACTTAATTGAACGGTTTAAAAGAGGAGAAAACACGAAAAAAATGACAATTACATTTTGAAACATAGTTTATTTTCAATTTCGACTCTTTAAAATTCAAAATTCAACCGAAAAAAAGAAGAGAAAAATTAGCTAATTCTAATCTTTTTATGGAACATCATTAGTAATTTTTCCTGATTAAGATTAATTTTAGAATTTTGACGACATGTTTTAAATAGGTTAAAATCCAATCTACACTTTGTTAGAATATATAACAAATTGGACCAAGCTATATTTCTAACAAACACAAATCATTATTTCTTCTAGATTTTCCAGAACAAAATTTTTAAAAGAAATTCAAAAGACTTTGAAATAAGATTTAAATTTGATTCTACAGATTTTTTAGATTTGCCAGAATAATTTTTTTGAATTTTAATAATAATAAGTTTGAAGAAATATTTCACAAATATTCTTCGTCGAAAAAACAGAAGCTAAAATGAAGAATTAAATTAAAATGTATTTATTATTCTTTACAATAAAAAAAATACATTTACTTGAACATTGATTTAAATTGTCAGGAAAGAAAAGGAAGGAATTTAAAAGGTAAAAAGGTTGTATTTTTTCTCTAAAATTGTCTTTCTGAAAGTTATAAGAAGCAAAGTAAAAAAATTAATGAATTTATTTAAACAAGTGAAGACCAAGTCTTTAAAATATTTTCTTGGATTTTCAAATTCTATTTGAGTTTTGTCTCTCTTAGAATTAAAAATGTCGGGCAAAGCGAGACCAGCTTGCTAGTAAATAAATACAATTTAAAAAATAGAGGCAGCTCACTGGTAAGTGCTGCTATTTGAGCTATTTTTAGAACAGGCCAGCGGGCTACTCATCTGGTCCTTACGGGCTACCTGGTGCCCGCGGGCACCGCGTTGGTGACCCCTGATATATACATATATATATGCACACATATACACATTATATATATATATATATATATATATATATATATACATACATATACATATATATATATATATATATATACACACATACTGTGTATATATATATATATATATATATACATACACACATATATATATATATATATATATACTGTACATATGTATGTATTTATTTACACATAAATATATATACACATACATGTATGTATATATATATATATGTGTGTATATGTATACATTCATATATACACACACACACATGTTTATGTACATATATATACATATACACACAGGGCAGCATGGTGGAACAGGGGTTAGTGCTTGTGCCTCACAATAAGAAGGTCCTGGGTTCAATCCCTGGGTTGTTTGGAACGTGCCATTTAATGCTTCGCTAATTTCATTACAAAGTACAATTCTTGGTCATTGACATAATTCACTCGCACTCATCACAAATTTCGCGTAACAGACATTTAAATTTAATTTGAAAAATTCCTTATTAACGTCAGGAGGTCTTGCAGAACAGACTGAAGACGCCGTAGTTGTTACCCCCCTGTTGTTACCCCTGTTGTACATCATTCTAACATGTTGTTACCCCTGTTGTACATAATTCTAACATGTTACCCCTGTTGTACATCATTCCAACATGTTGTTACCTCTGTTGTACATCATTCTAACATGTTACCCCTGTTGTACATCATTCTAACATGTTGTTACCCCTGTTGTACATCATTCTAACATGTTGTTACCCCTGTTGTACATCATTCTAACATGTTGTTACCCCTGTTGTACATCATTCCAACATGTTGTTACCCCTGTTGTACATCATTCCAACATGTTACCTCTGTTGTACATCATTCTAACATGTTACCCCTGTTGTACATCATTCTAACATGTTGTTACCCCTGTTGTACATCATTCCAACATGTTGTTACCTCTGTTGTACATCATTCTAACATGTTGTTACCCCTGTTGTACATCATTCTAACATGTTGTTACCCCTGTTGTACATCATTCTAACATGTTGTTACCCCTGTTGTACATCATTCTAACATGTTACCCCTGTTGTACATCATTCCAACATGTTGTTACCTCTGTTGTACATCATTCTAACATGTTACCCCTGTTGTACATCATTCTAACATGTTGTTACCCCTGTTGTACATCATTCCAACATGTTGTTACCCCTGTTGTACATCATTCCAACATGTTGTTACCCCTGTTGTACATCATTCCAACATGTTGTTACCTCTGTTGTACATCATTCTAACATGTTACCCCTGTTGTACATCATTCTAACATGTTGTTACCCCTGTTGTACATCATTCCAACATGTTGTTACCTCTGTTGTACATCATTCTAACATGTTGTTACCTCTGTTGTACATCATTCTAACATGTTACCCCTGTTGTACATCATTCTAACATGTTGTTACCCCTGTTGTACATCATTCTAACATGTTACCCCTGTTGTACATCATTCTAACATGTTACCCCTGTTGTACATCATTCTAACATGTTGTTACCCCTGTTGTACATCATTCTAACATGTTGTTACTCCTGTTGTACATCATTCTAACATGTTACCCCTGTTGTACATCATTCCAACATGTTGTTACCCCTGTTGTACATCATTCTAACATGTTGTTACCCCTGTTGTACATCATTCCAACATGTTGTTACCCCTGTTGTACATCATTCCAACATGTTGTTACCCCTGTTGTACATCATTCTAACATGTTACCCCTGTTGTACATCATTCTAACATGTTGTTACCCCTGTTGTACATCATTCTAACATGTTGTTACCCCTGTTGTACATCATTCTAACATGTTACCCCTGTTGTACATCATTCTAACATGTTGTTACCCCTGTTGTACATCATTCTAACATGTTGTTACCCCTGTTGTACATCATTCTAACATGTTACCCCTGTTGTACATCATTCTAACATGTTGTTACCCCTGTTGTACATCATTCTAACATGTTGTTACCCCTGTTGTACATCATTCTAACATGTTGTATATCATTCTAACATGTTGTTACCCCTGTTGTACATCATTCTAACATGTTGTTACCCCTGTTGTACATCATTCCAACATGATACCCCTGTTGTACATCATTCTAACATGTTACCCCTGTTGTACATCATTCCAAAATGTTGTTACTCCTGTTGTACATCATTCTAACATGTTGTTACCCCTGTTGCACATCATTCCAACATGTTGTTACCCCTGTTGTACATCATTCTAACATGTTGTTACCCCTGTTGTACATCATTCTAACATGTTATTACCCCTGTTGTACATCATTCTAACATGTTGTTACCCCTGTTGTACATCATTCTAACATGTTGTACATCATTCTAACATGTTGTACATCATTCCAACATGTTGTACATCATTCTAACATGTTGTACATCATTCTAACATGTTGTACATCATTCCAACATGTTGTTACCCCTGTTGTACATCATTCTAACATGTTGTTACCCCTGTTGTACATCATTCTAACATGTTACCCCTGTTGTACATCATTCTAACATGTTGTACATCATTCTAACATGTTGTACATCATTCCAACATGTTGTACATCATTCTAACATGTTGTACATCATTCTAACATGTTGTACATCATTCCAACATGTTGTTACCCCTGTTGTACATCATTCTAACATGTTGTTACCCCTGTTGTACATCATTCTAACATGTTGTACATCATTCCAACATGTTGTACATCATTCTAACATGTTGTACATCATTCCAACATGTTGTACATCATTCCAACATGTTGTACATCCTTCTAACATGTTGTACATCATTCCAACATACATTTGTCAAGCCTCAATGATCCAAAGCTCTTTCTAGAGACTTCTCCTGCCTTTCCAATCATTTCTGCAGGATTCCAGCAATTCACAAACATTTCACTACTTACAATCATGTGGAGATGTTCCATTTGGATTTCCCACAATGCACCTGTGATGATAAAGCGATGACGGCCTCCATTTCCCTCCTTCTCACCAGAGTCTACTTTGTGAACCGCTCGTCCTCTCCTCTCCTCCCGCTGGCGTGGCTATAGTTCGCTGCGAGAGCGAGAGATGCGAGGCCCTTTCCTGATTTCTTTCCTTTTGTCCTCCTTCCTCCTCCTCTTCTCCTCCTCCCTGAGGATCTTCTGGAAGGCTTCAGCCGTATGGAGCACCTGCAGCCGGGGGAGATAACTTATGTGAACAAACTCTCCCACCTTCGGTAGCGCCACTAAATACATCATCCAAATGCTGCTGCTGGAGTCCTGACTAGAAGCAGGAAACATGACCAATATTAGTCTGCTGCTCAGAGAATAGACTTTAAAGGCCTACTGAAATGACATTTGTTTATTTAAACGGGGATAGCAGATCTATTCTATGTGTCATACTTGATCATTTGGCGATATTGCCATATTTTTGCTGAAAGGATTTAGTAGAGAACAACGACGATAAAGATTGCAACTTTTGGTATCTGATAAAAAAAAGGCTAGCCCCTACCGGAAGTAGCGTGACGTAGTCAGTTGAACATATACGCAAAGTTCCCTATTGTTTACAATGATGGCCGCATGAAGTGAGATAGATTCGGACCGAGAAAGCGACGATTTCTTCATTAATTTGAGCGAGGATGAAAGACTTGTGGATGAGTAAAGTGCAAGTGAAGGACTAGTGGGGAGTTGAAGCTATTCAGATAGGGAAGATGCTGTGAGAGGCGGGGGTGACCTGATATTCAGCTGGGAATGACTACAACAGTAAATAAACACAAGACATATATATACTCTATTAGCCACAACACAACCAGGCTTATATTTAATATGCCACTAATTAATCCCGCATAAAAACACCTAGGTGTTTGTTATGCTAGCTCCTAGCTACTAGCTCGAGCTAGTTATAGCTCGAGCGGGTAATATGGACGGGATCCCGTATATAAAACCCGCCAATACAATTCAAACACCTGCACAACACACACACTCACTCAGCCCAAAAAACGTTCACCTAACCCAGGGGTCGGCAACCCAAAATGTTGAAAGAGCCATATTGGACCAAAAATACAAAAACAAATCTGTCTGGAGCCGCAAAAAATTAAAAGCCATATTACATGTATCATGGGATATACATTTAATTAAGAGGACTTAAAGGAAACTAAATGAGCTCAAATATAGCTACAAATGAGGCATAATGATGCAATATGTACACATCGCTAGCCTAAATAGCATGTTAGCATCGATTAGCTTGCAGTCATGCAGTGACCAAATATGTCTGATTAGCACTCCACACAAGTCAATAACATAAAAAAAAAAACTCACCTTTGTGCATTCATGCACGACGTTAAAAGTGTGGTGGACAAAATGAGACAGAAAAAGAAGTGGCATAAAACACGTCCTAGAAAGTCGGAGAAAGTTATACTGTACATGCAAACAAACTATACGGTGAGTTCAAGGACCGCCAAAATTAGTAGGACAAAACGGCGCTCACCAAATACTCGAATCAGTGAAGCATGTTTAATATAAACAGTGTGATTTATAACAATTAGGGAGGTTTGTGTCATGTTTGTCCTCCTACAGAAACCATACTAATTGGGTTGAATGTGGCCTGAGCGACCTTTCAACCCAAAGTAGAAGTGCCGTCTACTTCTAGCCGTCCATGGCGTTTCTACTCTTCATTCATCAGTCCAAGCAACGTTTGTAAGTTTTACAATATAACTAAAACTATTCTTACTTACTCAAGTGTCCCATGTGTGATGTTTTCATGCATATTTGTACGCGCTACCGAAATGTAATCAACGCTAGCTAATATGCTAACACGTTTACGAGTGTCTGTGTTCTAATTAAGTTCCTAAAACATTTTATTTTCACCTGTTTTCTGCTCCGTCGTCAACTATTTATTCTGTAACCGTCTTTTATGGCGAATAATTATGACTCTCATCGCTTTTTGACGACGTTCTGGTCAGTTGAATGTGGCCTGAGCTACCTTTCAGCCCAAAGTAGAAGTGCCGCTCCGTCTTCTAGCCATCCATGGCGTTTCTACTCTTCATTCATCAGTCCAAGCAACGTTTGTAAGTTTTACAATATAACTAAAACCATTCTTACTTACTAAAGTGTCCCATGTGTGATGTTTTCATGCATATTTGTACGCGCTACCGAAATGTAATCAACGCTAGCTAATATGCTAACACGTTTACGAGTGTCTGTGTTCTAATTAAGTTCCTAAAACATTTTATTTTCACCTGTTTTCTGCTCCGTCGTCAACTATTTATTCTGTAACCGTCTTTTATGGCGAATAATTATGACTCTCATCGCTTTTTGACGACGTTCTGGTCAGTTGAATGTGGCCTGAGCGACCTTTCAACCCAAAGTAGAAGTGCCGCTCCGTCTTCTAGCCATCCATGGCGTTTCTACTCTTCATTCATCAGTCCAAGCAACGTTTGTAAGTTTTACAATATAACTAAAACCATTCTTACTTACTAAAGTGTCCCATGTGTGATGTTTTCATGCATATTTGTACGCGCTACCGAAATGTAATCAACGCTAGCTAATATGCTAACACGTTTACGAGTGTCTGTGTTCTTATTAAGTTCCTAAAACATTTTATTTTCACCTGTTTTCTGCTCCGTCGTCAACTATTTATTCTGTAACCGTCTTTGATGGCGAATAATTACGACTTGAGGCTTGTGCAGCCCTTTGAGACACTCGTGATTTAGGGCTATATAAATCAACTTTGATTGATATTTTGGAGCTTATCGCTTTTTGATGAAGTTCTGGTCGTATGAATGCCAACAGACTCCTTAACTCCACGGTGACGTTTTGGTGAATTCACTGAGGAATTAGTGAAAGTGAAACAATACAAAAAGAATGCCCTCGCAAGTTAATAATACTAACACAGACACTCGTAAACCTGTTAGCATACGACACTAGCTTCAGTATGTTACGATAGCATGTACAAATATGCATGAAAACATCACACATGGGACACTCTAGTCCAGGGGTCACCAACCTTTTTGAACCAAGAGCTACTTCTTGGGTAGTGATTAATGCAAAGGGCTACCAGTTTGATACACACTTAAATAAATTGCCAGAAATAGCCAATTTGCTCAATTTACCTTTAACTCTATGTTATTATTAATAATTAATGATATTTACACTTAATTGAACGGTTTAAAAGAGGAAAAAACACGAAAGAAATGACAATTAAATTTTGAAACATAGTTTATCTTCAATTTCGACTCTTTAATATTCAAAATTCAACCGAAAAAAAGAAGAGAAAAACTAGCTAATTTGAATCTTTTTGAAAAAATTAAAAAAAGAATTTATGGAACATCATTAGTAATTTTTCCTGATTAAGATTAATTTTAGAATTTTGATGACATGTTTTAAATAGGTTAAAATCCAATCTACACTTTGTTAGAATATATAACAAATTGGACCAAGCTATATTTCTAACAAAGACAAATCGTTATTTCTTCTAGATTTTCCAGAACAAAATTTTTAAAAGAAATTCAAAAGACTTTGAAATAAGATTTAAATTTGATTCTACAGATTTTCTAGATTTGCCAGAATATTTTTTTTAAATTTTAATCATAATAAGTTTGAAGAAATATTTCACAAATATTCTTCGTCGAAAAATTAGAAGCTAAAATGAAGAATTAAATTAAAATGTATTTATTATTCTTTACAATAAAAAAAATACATTTACTTGAACATTGATTTAAATCAGGGGTGGGCAATTAATTTTTACCGGGGGCCGCATGAGCTACCCGAGCACTGCTGGAGGGCCACATCGACAATATTTCAATTAAATTTTGCTCAATATTATTTTTGATATATACCGTAAGATGATAAATAATAATAATAATAATAATAATAATAATAGTAATACTTCAACATAGTGTGTGTAACAGCATTCCATGACTAATATATATAAATTAACATTAATAATAAATGACAGTAAAATAAGCACACGCATGACTGAGGAGTAATAGTGTAACTTTGTGTGGTGTTTGAGTTGTCCGACTTTTTGTGTGGCCATAAACGCACCAGTGGTTTAGTGCTATGCGTGTTGGTGACAGATGACAAGTTGGTTTTGGCCTGGTTTGTACGGCAGAAAATGACTAGTTTTTCCAGATAGAATTGTTTTACTCATGTTTTTGGTGTGGTTATGTCCGAATATAAACAGTTTTGTTCAATAAAGTGATCGATATAATTCCTGGCCTCGAAGCATCTCGATAGACGTTACAATAATTGAACGGTGTTGACGAACACCGTTAGGGCCGCTTGTTGTCACTGTCACTCAAAGTTGCATTGCAAAATTCCATAGAATAAATATGTTTATTTTGTTTATAATTCACATGGGATTTGATTTGGTGCGCGGCATATACTTGCTGCGCGCAGCGGACGCTTGAGCAGTGTGCAATTGCGCAGGCACGCACCTTAGGTGAGGGGACGTTGCTCTGCAGTTCATGTGTTGTTGAAAACACGCCATTCCTCATCAACTTTTCTCTTTTTGGCGTCTCGGGTGTAAAGCGTGCATCACTTGTCGCTGCATGTGCACCTTCACTCACAGGTTACACACGGACACACGCCCATAAATAATACTTTTCAAAATAAAAGCAGCACAGTTGTATTGCGCGCAGGACATAGATGTTTTTTCAACTTTATTTTGTAATTGCAGTTGTTCACATTCACTCACAATCACGCATACGTCCACACGGAAGTAATACAAATAACGATTTTCAAAACAAAAGCAGCACCGTTGTATTGCACACTCGACATAGATACTTTTTTAAATTTATTTTGTAATTTATAATTGGCCTCACGCGGGCCGGACAGGGACGCACAAAGGGCCGGATGCGGCCCGCGGGCCGCAGAATGCCCAGGTCTGATTTAAATTGTCAGGAAAGAAGAGGAAGGAATTTAAAAGGTAAAAAGGTATATGTGTTTAAAAATCCTAAAATCATTTTAAAAGGTTGTATTTTTTCTCTAAAATTGTCTTTCAGAAAGTTATAAGAAGCAAAGTAAAAAAAAAATATGAATTTATTTAAACAAGTGAAGACCAAGTCTTTAAAATATTTTCTTGGATTTTCAAATTCTATTTGAGTTTTGTCTCTCTTAGAATTAAAAATGTCGGGCAAAGCGAGACCAGCTTGCTAGTAAATAAATACAATTTAAAAAATAGAGGCAGCTCACTGGTAAGTGCTGCTATTTGAGCTATTTTTAGAACAGGCCAGCGGGCTACTCATCTGGTCCTTACGGGCTACCTGGTGCCCGCGGGCACCGCGTTGGTGACCCCTGCTTTAGTAAGTAAGAATAGTTTTAGTTATATTGTAAAACTTACAAACGTTGCTTGGACTGATTAATGAAGAATCCATACGAGTAGAAACGCTATGGACGGCTACATTGGGGAGAAAAAAATCCCTACTGGAAGGACACTGCAGCAGGGAGCAAACTGGTCCAAAAGATGGTGACAAAGCACAAACAATAAAAGAACTTCTCAGCATATTTGCTTGTTTTTAAAAAAAAAAATGTATGGCCTCAGCAGAGAAAAATCCATAAATGAGTCGCACCGTCGTATAAGCCGAGTTCAAAGTATAGGAAAAAAGTATTTATTACTCATTTTTGGTCGAAATGGCAGCTGCTTGCATTAGCTCTGTGCTCTCTCACGCCTTCTATTCATTTTCTTTGACGTTTCCCTTTTCTTTTCCTGTTTTTTGAATCTCATATTTTGTGGCCTTTTTGTATCCGCACTGCAAGCGCATCATCTCCCCTTTAAAGGCCTACTGAAATGAATGTTTTTTATTTAAACGGGAATAGCAGATCCATTCTATGTGTCATACTTGATCATTTTGCGAAATTGCCATATTTTTGCTGAAAGGATTTAGTAGAGAACAACGTCGATAAAGTTCGCAACTTTTGGTCTCTGATAAAAAAAAACCTTGCCTGTACCGGAAGTAGCGTGACGTAGTCAGTTGTTCACTCCCTCATATTTTCCTATTGTTTTCAACGCAGCTAGAGCGATTCGGACCGAGAAAGCGACGATTACCCCATTAATTTGAGCGAGGATGAAAGATTCGTGGATGAGGAACGTTAGAGTGACGGACTAGAATGCAGTGAAATACTTTTTTTTTTTTGCTCTGACCGTAACTTAGGTACAAGCTGACTCATTGGATTCCACACTCTCTCCTTTTTCTATTGTGGATCACGGATTTGTATTTTAAACCACCTGGGATACTATATCCTCTTGAAAATGAGAGTCGAGAACACGAAATGGACATTACAGTGACTTTTATCTCCACGACAATACATCGACAAAGCCCTTTAGCATGAGCTAACGTGATAGCATCGTGCTTTAACTGCATATAGAAACAAAAAAAATAAACCCCTGACTGGAAGGATAGATAGAAAATCAACAATACTATTAAACCGTGGACATGTAAATACACGGTTAATGCTTTCCAGGCTGGCGAAGGTTAACAATGCTGTGCTAACAACGCCATTGAAGCTAACTTAGCAACTTAGCAACCGGACCGCACAGAGCTATGCTAAAAACATTAGCTCTCCACCTACGCCAGCCAGCCCTCCTCTGCTCATCAACACCCGTGCTCACCTGCGTTCCAGCGATCGGCGGAAGGACGAAGGACTTCACCCGATGCGTTTGGCGGCCCGGAGACGTAGGAAGTCAAGGTGAGGTCGGCGGCTAGCGCGTCTGCTCTCCAACAAAGTCCTCCTGGTTGTGTTGCTGTAGTCCGCTGCTAATACACCGATCCCACCTACAATTGTCTTCTTTGCAGCCTTCATTGTTCATTAAACAAATTGCAAAAGATGTCCTGAATACTGTGGAATTATGAAATGAAAACAGAGCTTTTTGTATAGGATTCTACGGGGTACCATAACTTCCGTTTAACTGACTACGTCACGCACATACGTCATCATACCGCGACGTTTCAGCCGGATATTTCCCGGGAAATTTTAAATGTCACTTTATAAGTTAACCCGGCCGTATTGGCATGTGTTGCAATGTTAAGATTTCATCATTGATGTATAAACTATCAGACTGCGTGGTCTCTAGTAGTGGCTTTCAGTAGGCCTTTAAGGCGCGTCTACGGTGACTCACATCATCTCTTTCTGTCCGGTAAGGGTTGATGAAGTCTGGAGATTTCTCAGTGATTCCCAGCTCTTGCGACATCTGCAGCAGGAGAGGAAGACACAAGAGCAGTGGAGAGAAAATGACACTGACAAAGTTATTCTGCAGCTATTTTGCGTTATAAACCACAATATCATTCACACCAAGTGAGGTCGTCGTCGTTGACGGGCTGATTTGTTCAGAGAGTAAATGAACTGGTCTACATTGTATTGCTTTTGCTGTATTTCATGTACAACAAGAATCAAAGCTTCATTGTGTCTTTATTATGAATTGAATTTTTGCATTTGGAAATGTTTTTCTTCTGTTGACGATTTCATTGACAAAAACAGTGTTAGCAAAATGGATGTGTTTAATAAAAAAAAAATCAGGGTATAAAAATTAAAATGTTCAGCTTCATACACTGAATTTCTATACACTTTTTTTACACTGAATTTTTAAACAATGATTTTTTATAAAATGAATTTTACACACTAAATTTTTATTTGCTAACAATGCTTTTTAAAAAAAATAAAATAAATGTTTTTGATGCGAACAAAATCAGTTGACAAAATTCAAATGCAAAACATTAAGTTACATTAATTTAGTGTCAAAAAAAGCTTTTATTATAAAGACAAATTGAACACTGAATTTTTATACACTGATTTTTAAAACAACGAAAATTTTATACACTGAATTTCTTTACACTGTAATTTTCATAAAACTTTTTTTTTTTTTTAAACTATTTTTTTAGAGTGAATTTTTATAAACTGATTTTTAAAAACTGAATAATTAAACAATATTTTGTTTTTTACACATACCGGTAATTTTTTAAACACTGATTATTTCAACTGACATTTTTTTTACACTGAATTTCAATACACTACATTTATATACAATTATTTTTTTAAACACTGAAATTTTTTCCCCAACAAAATCGTCAGCATAATTTGATGCGGGGAAAAAAAATCAGTTCATAAAAATTGTAAATCATCTAAAAAAGCCAGCATATTAATGTTAGCATGCTAACAAGTACCATTCGTCAAGCAACAAAATATTTCACGCTGAGGTGTATCCCAGCAATATTAGCAAAAAAGCTATCATGCTAACATACCATGCTAACAATAGCATGCTTACAGACAGCATTAGTGAAATAATAAAATATACGACACAGAAGTGTATTCCTGCTAAATTAGCTAAAAAAAAGTGTTGAATACCAAAACATATTATTTGAGGTGCACATCTAAAAAAAATATTACAAACACTAAAAGTATGCATCAAGTACCAAAATATGACTCCGGTCAAAATTAGCTAAAAAGCCAGCATATTAACGTTAGCATGCTAACAGGTACCATTTGTCAAGAAATACAATATTTGGCGCTGAGGTGTGCACCAGGTAAAATGAGCAAAAAAGCTATCATGCTAACAGTACCATGCCAACAGAAGAGCATGCTAACAGTTAGCATTAGTGGAATACTAAAATATATGACACAGAAGTGTATACCAGCTAAAAAAAAAAAGTCAAATTCTACAACAAAACAAACGTTACGAATGCTTGGCATGCATCAAGTACCAAAATATGACTCCGGTGCATACCTACAAAATTAGCTAAAAAAAACAACCTAACATGAATGATGAAAAAAGCGAGCATGCTAATAATATTAGAATGCTAGGAGTGGTACCTTGGACACTGTTGCAGTAGAGAAGAAGAAAACAGGAAGTGGTCTTACCAGCGTGAGTACATGTTGGTGGGCTCCTCCTGTGAAAACTCCAGTCTGGTTACAAAAGTGCAGCCCCCAGCGCAGCAGCACCCCCCAGTCGGCGTTCCTGTCGTAGTAGTGGTGCACAATGCGCGGGAAGCGCAGCGCCACGTCGCCAAAGAAGGCCGTGTTCTCCACCA